>NC_043702.1:105948927-105967779 GCF_006229205.1 Suricata suricatta
TGGGCTGGGGATCCTGCCTCCCCTGTCCTTCCCAGGCTGGCCCGTTTTCAGATCTCACCAGTTTGCACTCACTCAGGTATCCTTGAGGTTCTATTCTTTCTGGAGTCCGTATTTTCTCCTTCCGCTTTTGCAGATGAGAGTAATATCCTTCTCAGTTCGATCGATGGGGCAGACGGAGTTTACAGAGCTCCCTTCCTCTCCGCCATCTTGGCTCCCTCCCCAAACCTAGTTTCTTTAACCTTGAGAAGTTTTAACTAAGCAATCAAAGCCCTGACAAAAATGAAACCTAAAGCTTTGGGTTTTATGGCAGACAAAAGAGAAAATCTCCATTTATATAATGTCTTATCAAGGACAGATTAAGAATCCAAGAATTTGTCTTTTGAACAGAGAGAAAAGCAGAGTTTTAGCCTTATACCAGTGTACCATTCATCTCCACCTAAGTCTATCCTGAGCACACATAAAATTCCTTTTCAATGATTTCCCTTCTTGAACCTTCCACAAATTTCCTTTGCCTTTAAATTTTGTCCCAAAGCCATTTCTCTCCAAACGCCCAGTTTCATTTAGGACAAAATTACTTTCTTTTACCTTCTACAAAAATGCAATTTCATTTCTTACATCTTTCCTTCATATTCCACATTTTTCTACGTATAAGGTTGCTTCTCTTATTTTCAACAGTCTTAAGTACACTTAGCAGAAATTTAACTCTTAGGAAACTTCAGTGTCCAATTGAGGACGTAGTAACCAACTGAAAGGTATTTATATCAGAACTTTTTCTTAAATGGTAAGTTTATGAACCAATTAAGTACAAAGCAGGTTTTTAACAGTTTTAAATATCCTCAGGTTTTTTTTTTCCCCAACAGGTCAAAAGCACAAACTACATCTAGTAATTAGTGCTTTAGCTTCTTATCTCATTAGATAGCCAATGAATTCTATCTCAATTTATCATGCAAGCCAAGAACTTCCAGAACTATACTGAGACAGATATAATTAACCATTACTCTAAGTCCTTCTCCAAGCCAACAGACTTAAGTTAATTTAAACACTGAATAAGTTTCACTTGAGCCCATGTAAGATACTTTGTTTCTCATAGTTAATTTAGACCTAGAAAGTTGTCGGGGGGGGGGGGGGGGGGGGGGAATCTGACTTCTGTGGTTTTCTCTATATCACCTAGGGCAGGAGGAGGAACTGATGTTTCCTGAAGCCTTTTTTAGGAGTCAGTTATGCGGGTTGGCCCTTCCCCATCCAGGTGGTGGTACAGAACAGGAGATGGGGAAAGGAGAGCAAATGAGGAGAGGTGCCAGCAGAAGGCAGAGAAAGAGAAATTCCAGTTTACAATTCTGTCAGCTCAGACAAAGGAGCAGGCTTCAGGTTTCTTTTGTTCTGTTTTACCCAGTGGAATTAGGCAGTCCATGTCAGTCCGGAGAAGACTGGGAATCTTCCTGAAACAAAATTTGCTTTGGCAGCTGTGTGGGAATACTTCCTTAAAGTCTCTGTCCTGAGGCTCCAATTATAGCCGTTAATGTGGGAAATGAATGAGGGAGAAGCCCTCACAACTATTAGGCTGAGGCACAGAAAGAGTTAGCATCCCCTTCAGTCTGATTTTATCTCAGCCAGACCAATAAAGTCTCCTTCTCTCCACAGTCCCAACCCCATAATGCTCCGTGAGGCAGTGTCCCAAAGACAGACAAAGGGGTAGGGGTGCTCCCTCTAATGAGGAGACCAGTCAGATGCCCATCTGGCCATGTCCTGAAGGAACTTAGGTGACGCTTAGCCATAGCAGTCTCAGCTTTGTGACTTACGATCGGAAACTATTCTGATGCTGCCATAGACTGTATGTCTTTCACCACGGAATCACAGATGGGCCCACTCAGACTCTGTAAGCTTTTTGGGACCTTAAAGGTGCCCACCTGTGGAGCCACAAAATCAAACTTGGCAGGCAAGCCAGACCAAGTCGCACCTTCACACTCATGTACACACCAGAGGTTATTACATTCCCTCCCATAGGATTACCACAGATAAGACCAAGAATAACTACAATGGCAAAAGGACAAAACAGGTACAGAAATGGCCACAAAACAAGTTTGCAGGTTTACTGAAGGGCCTGACCGATGTGTCGGTGAGGCCCTGGGGTGGGAAGTGGTGTTGTCTAGCCTTCCAATTAATACCCAGACAAAGGCACATGTGCCTTTTAGAATTCAGATGATAAACTGGCTTACCTCTGGAGTTTTAGACAGGTGGCTTTCACAGATTACTGGCATTGTTTTCAGGGTGGCAGGAAAGAGAAGAGTGTCTCCCCAGCTCCCAAGGCCTAGATGTCCCTGGAAGTGCATTTTTGCCCTTTGCCCTCGAAGATGGAAGGAAGAGGCAATGAGGCATATCACACCCAAGTAGGTGCAGAAACAGAAAGGTGGAGGGGAAAGCAGAAGAGACAACATTAAAATTACAGGAGCCCTCTGGGGGCTAGTCCAGGCAGTGTGACCATTGTCAGAATGGCCTCAGGTTAAAGCTGTAGTTTTTTTTTTTTCTGTTTTTCCTGAAACCAGAGAAGTTGTTTAACATACATTCAAGAGGGGAGCATGGCTTAGATGGGGATTGACCCATGATGGAGGTTAAACAGTGGGTCACACCAGATACAAAAATAGGACAACAGGAGACTTTAACAGATCACTCAGAGAACTGAACATAAAACAAATGGTTGGGGTGATCAGTGCCCAACTCTATTGGTCTAGCAATCAAAATGGCCCGAAGGCCCCAAATGGCTTGAAGGCCCCAGTGCCAAGACCCAAATGATGCTGGGGACATCTCCTCCAAACAGGTGCCTTGGGGAGGTAAGCCACGTCCAGCCTTCCCTCCAAGGTACAAACCAAATATGGCCAGCAAAACAGAAGACAAAACAGAAAACAGAAAATTGGTGCCACCTTGCATACTTTACTTAAGCCAAGTCTGAGGATGGAAGGCAGGGGCCAAGGAATGTCTCTCAGGAGCTCTCCCCTAGCTGTTCTGCTTCAGGCTCCAAATTTCGGGTGGTCTTGAAGATCTCACTGGGGCCTCCAAATGTTGTAGGTTGATGTTGAAAAGACCACTAAATGCTGAACTGAAGTGAGGCAAAACTTTAATTACGGCCAAGCCAAATCTGATCTCTAGATGGTAAGGAGCAGATAATGGCCCTGAACTAAGGTTACAGTGCGATTATATAGACATACATAATAGTCTATGATAGCCAATTACATTATGACACACCGATTACCAGTTTGGGCAGGAACCTATCAATTTAGTTCTTTGTTCTTTAAAAATTATTTTTAATGTTTTATTTATTTTTTGAGAGAGAGAGACAGGGTGAGCAGGGGAGGGTCAGAGAGAGGAGGAGTTACAGGATCTGAAGACAGGCTCCAGGCTAGTTGTCAGCACAGAGCCTAATGCAGGGCTCGAACCCATGAACCATGAGATCATGACCTAAGCTGAAACCTGACGCTTAATCGACTGAGCCACCCAGGCGCCCCTAGTTCTTTGTTCTTCTAGGATGACAATCATAGCTGGGCAGTGACTAAGCAATTTTTCTGTAGGCGTGGCCTTGATCAGACCATAGAAAAGGGGTGGAGAAATGGTTTACAACAAATCATCCAGTACATTCCATATGAAAGTTAACCCTTTACATTCCATGGGAAGTTTAACTTACTACATTCTTTAAGCTAACTTACAACACCGACTTCGGCTCAGGTCATGAACTCACAGCTTGTGAGCTCGAGTCCTGCGTCGTCCTCTGTGCTGAAAGCTTGGAACCTGGAGCCTGCCTCCGATTCTGTCTCCCTCTCTCTGCCCCTCCTCCACTTACTCTCTCTCTTAAAAATAAATGAACATTAAAAAAATTAAAAAGGAATCAGAAATAAATGTAGATCAATTTTACAGAAATAGAAAGGATAATTCTACCCAGACTAATGCAAGAAGAAATGGAGTTGTGCAAGGATTGCTGTGGGAGGTGAGTGCGTGGCATTGAGACCTGCTCAGGGAGAAGGCCAGGTGTAGACACTCCTGTCCAAGGTAAAAACTTCAATTGGAACCTTTGTCTCTAAAGATGGAAATGGTGTGACCACCTGAACAGACACTAAAAATAGCTCTTATCGCAAAGAAGCCAGCACCTGCATAACAGTAAGAGACCTTAGATGCTGGGGCACAGCATTTGGTGAGTGAATCCTTAGAGCCAGAGACTGTGCTCTCTTTGGACTCATCACCTTGCATTTGTAATCAGATAGGATCTCCTTCCATCATGAGGCTCCTGACAACATTGAACAGTTTTTCAGTGATCTTTATAGAAAGACACCATCCCCAAAGACATGCAGTATACACAGACCATTGGTATATATGAGATCTCAAAGAAACCAGAATTACTAGTGAAGAATATATTACATGGCTCAAGTGTTCCAATGGAACATTTCTATGACTTCACAGTAAGACTCCTAAAAACACTTCCTGCTTCTGCATTGTTACAGTCCACAATAGTGCACAAAATCCACAAATGTATGCAGGGCACATTGTGAAGGTTAAAAAAAAAAAAAACCTGAAGATGCACAACTGATCTTTACTCAAGAGATTCCTGGAATTTTTTCTTTGTACAGGACTCTTTGACAGATGGTGTGGGAATATTCAGCTTTGTCAGGTATGGCAATGATATTTTATAGCTCATGATGTGAAGAACAAAGTATAGAGGGTCAGGAAACACCAAGTGACGATTCAATTTCTGACAACTCTTCTATCCCTAACATGACTCGTATTTCGCTGCTTCAGTCTTATAAGACTTTAGCCAATGAGATTGAACACAAATATGGACTGCACCACTGTCAGGGCCTTGTATGTCTAATGTTAGGATACAACCACTTTAAAAAAGCCAAATATATCCTCCTATATCTTTGCCCTATCAATTTGCACAAGTTGCACTTTGCTGGCTTCGACTTATAGCAGTGTTGGTGAGGCGGACTGATGGTGTCTCTGCTGACTGACATACCTGGATTCACTCCAAAACATAGTCAGGAGGATAACGTGGATTTGCCAAAACTTGAGGAAAACTTAATGGAGAGAGTGGATAATAAAACACCTCACAGGACCTTCAAATAGGAGTAATTAAAACAAACACTTGCACATAAAAAAATTCTTCTCATATATTTAAGCTATAAACTGGATTATGTTTGTGTCCCCCCTAAATTAATATGTTAAATCTAATCTTTAATGTAATGGCAATAGGAGGTGGGGCCTTTAGGAGGTCATTGGTCACAACGGTGAACCTCATGAACAGGATTAGTGTCCTTATAAGAAGAGACACCAGGGAGCTCGTTTCTTCTTGCTCTGTTCTCCCCCATGTGAGGACACAAGAAGATAGTCATGTGCAAACCAGGGAGAGCGGGCCCCCAGACCTCAGATATGCCAGCACCTTGATGGGGCTTCTCATTCCCCAGAAAGTAAGGAATAAATGTCTGCTGGTTAGGCCACCCACTCTGTGGTATTCTGTCACAACAGCCTGAATTAAGATAACCTGAGTGGGGAGACTAAATTGGTAATGAAAAATCTCACAACACACACAAAAAATTCCTAGAACCAGATGACTTCACTGGTGAATTCTACCAAATGCTTAAATAAGAATCAAGACCACTTATTTGTAAACCCTTTCAACAAACTAAAGAGGAGGGAATATTTCCAAACTCACTCTATAAAGCCAGCATTAACCTGATCCCAATACTCTACAAAGGAACTACAAGAAAAAAAACTACAGACAAAAATTCTCTATGAATATAGATGCACATACTCAAAATACTAGCAAACCAAACTCAGCAGCATACAAAAAAGGCTATCCCATGACCGCATAAGATTGTTTCCTAAAATGCAAGGATGGTGTGACATACTAACAAATAATCAATGCAGTAAATCACGTTAATAGAAGAAAGAAATAAAATCCCCAATCTGAGCAAGTGATGCAGAAAAAGCATTTGATAAAATTTAATATATAAAAACACTAAGAATAGTAGGGAAATTCCTCTACATGATAAAAGCCATATATGAAAACCCCACAGCTAACATCATACTCACTGATGAAAGACTGCCGCAGGTCTCACCACTTTTCTTTTTTTTTTTCCCTAGATGTTTGGCTTTTTTTTTTTTTTATAGTTTATTGTCAAGTGGTTTCCATATAACACCCAGTGCTCTTCCCCACAAGTGCCCTCTTCCATGTCTATCACCCCCTTTTCCCCTTCCCCTTCAGCCCTGTTTGTTTTCAGTACTCAAGAGTCTCTCATGGTTTGCCTCCCTCCCTCGCCCTATTCTCCCCCTTCCTATCCCCCATAGTGCTCTGTAAAGTTTCTCCTGCTCCACTTATGAATGAAAACATATGGTATCTCTCCTTCTCTGCCTGCCTTATTTCACTTAGCATGACACCCTCAAGGTCCATCCATGTTGCTACGAATGGCCAGATTTCATTCTTTCTCACTGCCATGTAATACTCCATTGTATACATAAACCACATCTTCTTGATCCATTCATCAGGTGATGGACATTTAGGCTCTTTCCATGATTCGGCTATTGTTGACATTGCCGCTATGAACATTGGGGTACATGTGCCCCTATGCCTCAGCATTGCTGTATTTCTTGGGCAAATCCCTAGCACTGCTATTGCTGGGTCATAGGGGAGTTCTATTGATAGTTTTTTGAGGAACCGCCACACTGTTTTCCAGAGCAGCTGCACCAGTTTACATTCCCACCAAGAGTGTTGGAGGGTGCCTGTCTCTCCACACCTCGCCAGCCTATATTCTCCTGATTTGTTCATTTTAGCCACTCTGACCGGCGCAGCTCTCACCATTTCTATTCAACATAGGCCTGAAAGTTCAAAACAAACCAATAAAGTAAGAAAAATAGGAGTCATCCAAAATGGAAAAGAAGTGAAGTTATCTCTGTACATACATGACATGACTTTACACATAGAAAAACCTCACGATTCTACAAAAACCTGTTAGAGCTAACAAATGAATTCAGCAAACCTGCAGCATACAAAATGAACACACAAAAATCACTTGTATTTCTATGCCTTTGCAATGAACAAATCAAATGCAAATTTAAAAAACACTTCCATTTATAATAGCATCAAAAGAATAAAATACTTAGCATTGTAGAATGGTGTAGTTTGGTGGTTCTCAGAAAGCTAAACAGAATTTTCTTAAAAAATTTTTTCTTAGTGTATATTTATGTTTGAGAGAGAGAGAGAGAGAGAGACAGACAGACAGACAGACAGAATGTGAGTGGGGGAGCAGCAGAAAGAGAGGGAAATCATCAGAAGCAGCCTCCAGGCTCTGAGCTGTCCACACAGAGCCTGATGCGGGGCTCCAACTCACGAACTGTGTGATCATGACCTGAGTTAAAGTTGGAGGCTTAACCAACTGAGCCACCCAGGCGCCCTGACACAGAATTTTCACATGATTCAGAAATCCCACTCCTAAATATATATCCAAAGTGAGGTAAGGCCCTGGAACAGATACTTGTATGCCAGTGCTCGTTAGAACATTATTTATAACTCACAGGGCACCTGGGTGGCTCAGTTGCTTAAATGTCCAGCTCTTGATTTCAGCTCAGGTCTTGATCTCAGGGTTGTGAGTTCAAGCTCTGGAGGGAGAGCCTACTTAAAATAAAAACAAAACCCAAAACAAACCAGAACATGATTTACAATCCAAAAGGTACAAACAACAATGAAGTGTCCCTCAACAGGTAAATGGATAAAATATGACATATATATATACACACATAATGTAACTTATCAAAAACCATTGAATTGTACACTTTTATTTTTTTAATGTTTATTTATTTTGATGGGGGGGGCAGGACAGAAAGGGAGGGAGAGAGAATCCCAAGCGGGCTCCACACTGTCAGTGCAGAGCCCAATTGCGGCTTGACCTCATGAACCGTGAGAATGACCTGAGCCAAGATCGAGTTGGAAGCTTAACCAACTGAGCCACCCAGGCACCCCTCAATTGTACTCTTTAAATGGGTCAACTATACAGTGTGTGAATTACATTTCGGTGAAGCTGCTTTAGTATAAATAATAAAGACCATACAAAATCAGTTATATCTGAGTTTTAAAAATTAAAAACTTTTACTCTGAATACTACCAAATACTGTTGAAAGAAATTAAATTAGTACTTAATAAATGGAAAGACAATTCACATTTACAGATTAGAAGATTTAATATTAAGGTGGCAAAATCCCCCAAATTTGTCTACAGATGCCACATAATACCTATTAAAATCTCAGACAACTTCTTTGCAGAAACTGAGAGGCTAATCCCAAAATTGACTTGGAAATTCAAAGGACCTAGGATAGATAGAACAATCTTGAAAAACAGTTACAAAACTTTAAAACTTCCTATAAAGTTTAGGTAAACAATGGGGTGCCTGGGGGGCTCAGTCAGTTAAGCGTCTGACTTCAGCTCAGGTAATGATCTCATGATTCGTGGGCTCAAGCCCTACATCGGGCTCTGTGCTGACAGCGCAGAGCCTGCTTTGGATCCTCTGTCTCCTTCTCTCTGCCTCTCCCCCACTTGTGTGTGTGCTCTCTCTCAAAAATAAATAGAAACATTAAAAAAATTTTTTTAAAGTTGAGGTACACAAGACGGCCTGCCCTAAGTTTAGACATACAGATCAAGGGAATAGAATTGAGAGTTCAGAACCATCTGGTTGGCTCAGTTGATACAGCATGCAACTCTTGATCTTGGGGTTGTAAGTTTGAGCTCCACATTGGGTATAGAGATTACTTAAAAATAAAATGTTGAGAAATAAATTGTGAGAAGTGATTCTTTGCATATATAATTAATTTATTTTTGGCATATTGCCAGGACAATTCAATGAGGTGAAAGAAGTCTTTTCAATACATGGTAGAGAAGTCTGGTAAGCTATAGGCAAAAGAATGAATTGGACCCTTCACTTCACATCAGGTGCAAAAATTAACTCAAAACTGCATTCAACTCCTAAATGGAAGTAATGGTTCAGGGCTTATTTTGGGGGCACTGAAAATATTCTAAAATTGCTTATGTGATGGTGGATGTACAACTCTGTGACTATAGAAGTCACTGAATGACACACTTCAAAGTAGGTGAACTGTACGTTATGTGAATTATAATTCAAAGTTGTGATGCTTGAACTCACAGCCCTGAGATTGGGAGTCACATGCTCTAACAAATGGGCCACCCAAATGCCCCATCTCAAGAAAAAAATTTTTTTTTCATCTTCAAAGGTTGCAGATGGAAAGAGAGAATCTTAAGCAGACTCCATGCCCAGTGCAGAGCCTGACATGGGGTTCAATCTCATGACCTGAGCTGAAATCAAGAGTCAAATGCTTAACCTACTGAGCAACCCAGGCACCCCTCAAATTATAAAAAAAAAAAAAAAAAAAAGGAAAGAAAGGTTATTACTACTGATCCCATAGACATGAAAAAGATAATAAATGCTTGGCTAAGTCAGTTGGTGGAGCATGTGACTCTTGATCTCAGGATTGAGTTCAAGTCCCATGTTGGATGCAGAGCTTACTTACAAATAAAATCTTATAAAAATTTTTTAATGTTTTTTTTGAGAGAAAAATAGAGCATGAGTGGGGGAGGGGCAGAAAGAGAGGGAGACACAGAATATGAAGCAGGCTCCAGGCTCTGAACTGTCAGCACAGAGCCTGACGCTAGGCTCTAATTCACAAACTGAGATCATGACCTGAGCTGAAGTGAAATGCTTAACTTAACCAAGGCACTTCTAAAAACAAAATCTTAAAAACACACATACAAAAAGGAATGCTACAAAAAATTCCATGCCCATAAATTTACTTAGATGAAACTATAAAATTCCTTGAGAGAAATAGCCAAAACTCACACAAGGAAAAATAGGCCTATATCTATTTTAAAAATTGAATCAATAACTGGTAATTTTCCAAAAAAGAAACTACCAGATCTGGATGTTTTCACTGATGAATCTGACCAAACATTTAAGGAAGAAATTATACCAATTCTCTACAATTCTCTCCAGAAAACAGAAGCAGAGAGAACACTTCCTAAATCATTCTAGGACATCAGCATCACCCTGACACTGATAAAGACAAGTATAAAAAATAAACCATAGACCAATATCTTTCATGAACATAGATGCAACTAAACATCAACAAGTTGAAAAACAATGTGTAAAAAGAACTATACATCATAACCACATGGAATTTCTTCCAGGTAGACTGGTTTGATTGGCTGGTTTAGCAATTTAAAAAAATACATCAACATGCTAAAGAAAAACTCATATGATTGTATCAGTGATGCAGAAAAACATATGACAAAATTCACCATCAATTCTATGATTGAAAACTCTTAGAAAACTAGCAACAAAGAACCTCAACTTAGTCAAGAACTTTTACAAAAGCCCCTACTCTCACATCATACCTAATGGTGAGAAACTGGACACTTTATCCCTAAGATTGGAAATATACTCCCTCTTACCACCTTTTTTTTTTTTTTTAATGGGAGGAGCCAATACAGTGGCTAGTCTTTATTGGACCTCTTTACCACTCTTATTCAACATCTTGCTGGAAGTCCTATCTAGTGCAATATGGCAGGAAAAAGAAATAAAACTTATATAGATTGGGAAGGAAGAAAATAAAACTATATTTGTTTCCAGATGGCACTGTTTACGTAGAAAGTCCCAAAAAGTTGACAAAAGCACCTCTGTTACTATAGGAACATCACAGCATATCACATTAATAGTACATAAGTGTTTACTGCTTTCCTATATACTACCAGTGACAATTAGAATTTGAAAACACAGTACCATTTATAATAGCATACACACAAAATGAAATACTTAGGTATAAATCTAATGAAGTATGTATAAGATGTACATGAGGAAAATTAAAAAAACTCTTATGAAAAAAATAAACACCTAAGTAAATGTATGTGTCC
This sequence comes from Suricata suricatta, assembly GCF_006229205.1. Classification (NCBI taxonomy): domain Eukaryota; kingdom Metazoa; phylum Chordata; class Mammalia; order Carnivora; family Herpestidae; genus Suricata; species Suricata suricatta. The sequence goes on from NC_043702.1 coordinate 105,959,882, forward strand.
ACATTTATGGACTAAAACATCCAACATAATTAGATGCCAATTCTTTCCCATTGGATCTATAGATTCCATGTAATTCTAATACAAATTCCAGCAGGGCATTTCATAGATATTAACAGATTCTAAAATTTATATGAAAAGACAAAAGACCCAGAATAGCTAACACAACAGTGAAGAACAAAGTTGGAGAACTGATACTGTTCAACTTCAGGACTTACTATAAAGCTATGGTGATTTAAAGAGTGGTACTGGTGGTGGAATAATAAACAAGGACGTCAGAAGACCACACTAGAGGGCCCAGAATGAGTGTCACACAAACATAGTCAAGTTATCGTTGACAAATGGAGCAAGGTAATTTAATGGGGATGGTCTTTTCAATAAATGGTGCTGGAACTGGAGAAACACACAAGCACAAACATGTATACAGACCTTACCACTGTCATAAAAATTACCTCAAACTGGATTACAGACCTAAATGTAAAATACAAAACTATAAAACTCCTATAACAATTAGCAAAACTAAAAGGCAACTGACAGAATGGGAGAAGATATTTGCAAATGACATATCAGATAAAGGGTTAGAATCCAAAATCTAAAGAGAACTTATCAAACTCAACACTCCAAAAACCAAATAATCCAGTGAAGAAATGGGCAAAAGACATGAATAGACACTTCTCCAAAGACATCCAGATGGCCAACTGACTCATGAAAAAATGTTCAACATTATTCATCATCTGGGAAATACAAATCAAAACCACACTGAGATACCACCTCACACCTGTCAGAATGGCTAACACTAACAACTCAGGCAACAACAGAGGTTGGCGAGGATGCGGAGAAAAAGGATTTCTTTTGCACTGCTGGTGGGTATGCAAACTGGTGTAGCCACTCTGGAAAACAATATGGAGTTTCCTCAAAAAATTAAAAAAAGAACTACCCTACAACCCAGCAATTGCACTACTAGGTATGCTGTTTTGAAGGGACATATGCACCCCAATGTTTATAGCAGCACTATCGACAACAGTCAAAGAATGGAAAAAGCCCAAATCTTGGATGGGCTGAATGGATAAAGAAGATGTGGTATATATATACAATGGGATATTACTTGGCAATCAAAAAGAATGAAACCTTGCTATTTGCAACTATGTGGATGGAACTAGAGGGTATTATGCTAAGTGAAATATGAAAATATCATAGGACTTCACTCACATGAGGACTTTAAGATATAAAACAGTGAACATGAAGGAAGGAAAGTAAAAATAATATAAAAACAGGGAGGACAAAACATAAGAGACTCTTAAATATGGAGAACAAACAGAAGGTTGTGGGGGGGATGGGTTAAATGGGCAAGGAGCTTAAGGAATCTACTCCTGAACTCATTATTGTACCATGTGCTAACTTGGATATAAATTATAAAAAATAAAGTATAAAATAAAATAGAGGCAAATCATGAGAGACTGTTGAATACTGAAAACAAACTGAGGGCTGAAGGCGGGGAAAGGAGGAGGGGGGTGATGGTCATGGAGGAGGGCACTTGTGGGGAAGAGCACTGGGTGTTATATGGAAACCAACTTGATAATAAACTATAAATAAAATAAAATGCTGCCTTATTGCAAAAACAATACAAAACAAATTCCTTTAACAAAATACTGGAGAAAAATCTAGATGAGCTTGGGTTTGGCAATGAGTCTTTAGATATAACCCCAAATCACAATCCACACACAAAAATGAAATTGATGTTGTACTTTATTAAAATTGAAAACTTCTGCTCTTCAAAAGGCACTGTTAAGCAAATGGAAAGACATGCCACAGATAGCAAGAAACTATTTGCAAAATGCATACCTTTCTGAAAAAGAATCGGTATCCTAAATATACAGAGAACTCTTAAAACTCAATCTGGAAACAACCTAATTAACATATGGGCAAAGATCTGAACAGTCACCTCATAAAAAATGACATGCAGATGGCAAACGAGCATATGACAAGTGATTCTCAGGTCATTATGCACAAAAGCAGGAAACCTCTGTTAGAGTGACTAAAATCCAGAACGCAACAGCACTAAACACTGGAGAGGACACGGTTGACAGGAATGTAAAATGGGATAGTCACTTCAGAAGTTTCTTACAAAAACTAAACAGTTTTGCCTCATGAGCCAGCAATCACATTCCTCGTTTTTTTCCCAACTGATTTGAAAATTTATTTCCACACAAAACCTGCATGTGAATATTTATAGCAAGCAGCTTTATTCACAACAGTCAAAACCAGAAGCAAGATGTCCTTCAACAGGGACATGAATAAACTTGTGTGTTTACACAGAATACCATTTGGTGGTAGGAAGGAACACTTTATGACACATACAACAAATGGATGAGTCTCAAAATAAGACAGAAATAATCATGTACTCTACCACTGCATTTATATGAAGTTCAAGGACAGACAAAACTAATCTGTAATAATGTACAGATGAACTGTTTACCTTGTTGGGAGGCAGAGTATGTGTTGGGTGCAAAGGGGCCATCTTTCTGGGGTTATGGTGATGTCACACATATCTGTATCCAGAGGTTACCAAAAGGTGTATATATTTGTCAAAATGCATAAACCTATAAAGCTAAGATTTGGGTATTTTACTCTACATAATTGCATACAATAAAATTGGTTATTTGAAAAAATCAAGAGAGTGGCTGTTTGGGGGGAGGGAGAGGGTTGTGACTGGGATGGAGCAGTTGTGGGGCTGATGAGGCGACTAACAAAGTTCTAGTTTTTACACTGGGTGGAAATTTCAAAGTTGTTCTTTAAAAAACTATGAAGCTATATACTTGTTTCATGTAGTTGTCTGTATTTTTTATTGTATTTTACAATAAAAACGTAGCAAAAAATAATTCTTTCAAAAGGTGTCCATTTTTTCCACAGGTTGAGAATCTTTAATGTTTAAACTCTAAAACTGTGTGATTCTATATTATCACTGTGATAAAAATCACTGAAAATGAAAATACTGTAAGGCATACTTCTATTTAATGGGGTTAAAAAATATCCAGGTTAAAAAAATATATGAAAGATTTTCTGGGCAAAACAGATGAATTAAAACTTTTCCCCCCAGATTTATGTTTCTTTGATTTTCCAATGTAGAGAACAGGAGCCAAATCCAAGTCTGACCCCAAATATATTTCCAATTCTTTCTAATCTTCAAGTTTGTGAATGGTAGTTTTCTGGACCAAAAGCCTGGACTATCTCTTGCTTAGAAGTCCCTGGAAAGCAGAATTACTTTAACATTAAAACACATGTCCATATATAGAACAGAAATGTACAGAATAGTTGTACCTACAATACCAAAACCTGCTAACAACCCGAAGATCTTTCTACAGGTGAACAGATAAACAACTGTGAAACATCCAGGCAGTGGAGAGCTTGGTACCCAGCAACAAAAAGCAATGACCTATAGAAATATGGATAAATTTCCATTATGTGGAGTAAAGCATGCAGACTCCCTCCCTCAAAAAAGAATATATTGTATTTCACTCCTATACAATTCCAGAAAATACAAACTAATCCAGTGACAGAAAGCAGACTCACACTAGGGAGGCAGGCAGGCATGAGAGGGAAGAGATCAAGAGGCAAAGGAGAAACTACTGGGTCTGATGGATATGTTCACGACCTTGATGGTAGGGATGGCAAAATGGGCATATACCCATGTCAAATCCTATCAAATTGTGTACTTTGAAATGTTTACTTTATTGTACGTTAGTCCTCAGTAAAGCTGTGTCTAAACATCACGGTATACACAGATAAGACACATCCCCCTGCCCCCCCCAACTTCTGACTGCATAAGGCAAGGAAATACTGAAAACACTATTGTTCTAACTTGCATTGCCAAGTTTCCTTTGACCAGGGTTATCTAACTTTTGTTTAAATTGAGGCGACAATACTTTTAGACAGAACAGGTCTGTAATGCAGGGTCCCCAGTACATGAATCACAGCCAGCACACATGAAACCACAGGGGCCATATGTACAAAGAAGAGAAACTGAGGCAAAGGAACTGGTGTCTAGCAAGCAATCGACAATAGCTTTGGCTGCATACCTTTAAGTGGGGGCGCCTGGGTTGCTGTGAGGGCTTCTTGGCCTCGGCTGCCCAGGCCTGTGTGGCCTGTCCAGAGGCCTGCTTGGCTCCTTCCCCAGTGCTATGCCACGTGGGAGCTTACCATTCCAACAGGAGGAAGTCTGTTTCAGGCGAGGCAGAGTGCTGGTCCCAAAGACCAGGTCGGAACTGGCACAGACCCGTCTTAAATCTATTCGGGTCAGGCGGGCAAGGAGGAGAGATCCAGGCCCAAGCTGGCAACCCATGTTCTAAGGAAGAACATCTGGCCAGAAGGGGCAGAGATGGTGGCTGGTGCTTGGAGGGAGCAAGAGCTGATGTGTGAAGAAAACCCACCCCCACCCCGGAGCCTCAGTCGTCCTGTGATTTGATCGATCTGTACCTGCAACAGGACAAAACATAGTCTTCTATTTACGATAACCAAGAGCCAACACACTTTGCCATTGTGACCTCTTCACACCAGGATAAGGGGAACTCATTCGTATGGGAGAACGGACCTTTAGTAGAGTTGCCTCTCCACAATATGTGAGGAGTTACAGTAGGATACACACATGGGGGACAGCACTGCACTGGTTCACTTTATAGAAAGATGCAAACTGCTCATGTACAAAAACCTCTTTGAGTCCTTTATTAACATTTGGAGATGTGCGGTACATACAATTAACAGCATCACACCAGCTACGGAAGTACAAATACTGAGAATGTACTTCGAACAAGGATCTCAGAGCAACGTCAGATGCTGCCTGCTCTGAACCTCCACAAAACCCAACTCTGACACACGCAGGACAGACAGTATAACAATTTCACTTTGAAATGGTTCTTTAAAAAAATGACAAGAATTAATAGTTCGAACCCTTTAGAGTGTGAGATGTGGCAAGTCTCTCGGTGCCACGGCACTGCTGTAAGGAGCCTGGTTCTGGCATTTGAAGGTCAGACAGAGTAAGAACTGGCTGGGATGAGAGGAAGAGGTCTGATTTTCAGTGTCGGAGAGATAACAGATGGTCCAAGTGGATATTTTCAGTCCAGGCTCAGTATGGGTCCTGCAGGAATCCATCAGATAAATACAGTTTATAAACCAGAAGGCTGAAAACTGCCAGCCACTTATTTGTGTCACTGATTCTAACAGGCAGACACCGATGCACCAGGAGTCATTAATGACACAGCGAGTTAAGAGGGATATGCCTGAAAGAGAATGGAGTTCACTGCGTCAGAACAGCTCTGATTCGTTTGTGCCATTGGGTACCAGGGGTCCCTCTGCTTTCTTGTGTGAATTAAGGAACACTTCTTTATTTCAAGGTTCCACTTTTGAAAATAACCAAAGCCCCCCCACCCCACCCACACCATCACTCTTCATAAATTGTTTCCAAAGTCCTGATTCTTCTGAGTCTAGACTTTCTCCTTTCGCTTCAACTTCGACACCTTCTTGACAGTCCCGTTCTTGTTTAGAAGCTTCAGGACACGGTCTTTATGATCTAAAACCTTAAGCATGGAGTCTCTGGCCTCACTGATCTGGTCCATCACAAGTTTACACCGCTGCATGTTTCCCTGCAACAGAAGACATCACCACCAATTGGTAATCAGGAGACCACCTGGCTCTTAAATAACTTTTCACCTTTGCACTGAGGCCATTCTGAAGCTTCCATAGGGAAAAATGTTTTAGTGTTTCTTGGTAACGCAGGCTGAAGTAAACAGTAGGTTTATACTAAATGTATTAGTGAAAGAGAGAGGGAAACGGGAGAAGTAAAGTGACTAAAACAGTGATAACCCCATAAACTGGATGATCAGAGGGAAAAGGCTCAATCAAACCTGTATCAGTTCGTTTATTCTGTGCAGGTCATCATCAGTTGCCGCTTTTTTCTTTGGGATAATCCCTTCCTGTAGGTTGGTGAGTCTTTCATAAACATCGTGTTCTAGATTTGTCTGCAATACACAAGAGGAAGGGCATCATGGTCTCAGAGGTACTTTTCTTTAGTAACTTCAGGCAAAGGCACCCCCCCCCCCCTTGAATCACTTCTATAAACTGGTATGAGAGCTGTTTGGGGGACAGGACCCTTTCTCCGGAGAACGGAGAACGAGGGTGCTAACGTATAGCAAGGGAAACTGATCAATAACAATGAACAGAACAATCTGTCATAGAGTCCATCTCCAAGGATAACTTTTAAATAATGCCCTGGGGTGCCTGGGTGGCTCAGTCGGTTGAGCATCCGACTTTGGCTCAGGTCATGATCTCACGGTTTGTGAGTTCCAGCCCCACGTTGGGCCCTGTGCTGAGAGCTAGCTCAGAGCCTGAAGTCTGCTTCAGATTCTGTGTCTCCCTCTTTCTCTGCCTTTCCCTGTTCACGTTTTGTCTCTTAACAAAAAAAAAAAAAGAAAAAAAGTTAAAAAAAATATAAATAAATACTGCCCTGAATTCACAACTGCTCTAAAAAACAAGCCTAAAGTTTCAGAGAATATGCTTTTCTAAAGTACAAAAAGTAGCCATGGAACTACTAGATCTTTAGATACTCATAACAGGCAACGTTCTTCAGATCAGTGCTACTCCAAAGATGGAAAAACTTCACAGAAGTTGTTTTGATCAGCGTCCCTTCACCTTCATGGTGAAGAAGCATTCCCGCCCTAGGGTTATGGGAACAGAAACATAACAGCCGCCAACACTGAACACCGGAGATCAACAGCGGTTACTAGTCAATATACTCACAGCCCAGGGGGGAAGGACACTACACGCCACACCGGGCCATGCAGGTGCTGCACTCCGGAACAGGGAGAGCAAGCAGGGGCTGAAGGAGGCAGGCTCTGTAGCATCGAGAGGGAGAGGTGTCCCCTGGTTCCTCTGGGAGGATGTGACAGCTTATTTGAACAATATTGCAAACTGGCAGGGAAATAAATCCCACTAATTGGGAAGAGATGGGAGCTGAGTCTGGTTCCCATGATAAGGAGCACTGTGGGGAGTGAGGGTTTACAGTTAGGGCTCTCTGTTTCAGATGGCAACACAAGGTACTGAAGCTTAACTGGAGGTCTTACAACCACAGTTGCTCAATATATGCTGGTTCTGGGTACCAGACTAAGAAGTATAATAATTACAGTCTATATTATATGTACAAATTCTGCCATGACCCATGTAAAGTGGGAATGTTTCAGAATCACTCAGAAGGAAACTCTGTGAACTCAAGCCATCAGCCTCTGTGCCTTGCTTCAGCAGGACAACGATGCTACGAGCACTCTACCTACCAGCTGTAGCAACTGAGCAGCACAGAGGTGAACCTTCCAGCCTTGAGCACGGCAGGACACCCCTTTCTGGTTAGCTATTTCCTGCAGCATAGCTTTCTTCTCTTCTGGAACCATAAAAGAAAAAAAAAGTATATTTCAATTGTTATAAAGCTAAAATAATTCGGGTTCAAGCTGCTGATGTGCTATTTTATCAAGAATTTCTTACTTAAATATCTTTAAATAACTCCTTTGCACTGAAGTCATTAGGAATAGAGGTCACAAGTTTCCTTTTGTTCACCCCCAAAGACTCTGCTAATCCAGTAAGTTCAAAAGAGACCAAATTAATACTTTAATCTCTTAAAGGAAGGGAAATGGTCTGTGGTTGCCCAGAGCCCTTGCTCATGGGTGATGCTTCCAAGCCTGCGGAGAATTGGGCGTGAAGTTTCAGAAGTTTTGCTGTTATCTAGATCTTAGGAAATGAAAGAAGTCAAAGTTGAGTAACATTTCACATTTGGATAGAAAAGTCCAGTAACCAGAACTGTAGTAAAATAAATATGAAATGTATCCGCTGGACTGATGAGAGAGAAACTAGGATTGAGGGGT
>NC_043702.1:105967879-105974775 GCF_006229205.1 Suricata suricatta
AAAAAATGTGTTTACAGATTAACGGATCATCAAAATTATTTTTAAAATATTTTTACAATGTTGCTTTATTATTTAAAAAAATATTCTTGAAAAGACTGTCTATATATTTGTCAAAACCCACAGAATGCAGAACACCAATACTGAGCCCTAATGTAAGTGATAAACTTTGAGAGAAGAGGTTGTGTTCGTGTCTGTTTATCAAACACGCCAATGCACCACTGTGGTGGGGATGTTCACAGTGAGGGAGTCTGTGCAGGTGTGGAGCTGGGGGTGCATGGGAATCCCTGCACCTTCCATTCAATTTTGTTGTGAGCCTAAAACTGCTTTAAGAAGTTTATCAATTAAAAAAACAAACACATCCCTATGGGGGCGCTTGGCTGGCTTAATGGGTTAAGCGTCCGACTTTTGCTCAGGTCAGGATCTCACAGTTCACAAGTTCGAGCCCTGTGCCGGGCTCTGTGCTGACAGCTCAGAGCCTGGAGTCTGCTTTGGATTCTGTGTCTCCCTCTCTCTCTGCCCCTCCCCCACTTGTATTCTGTCTCTCTCTCAAAAATAAATAAAACACTAAAAAAAAAGAAATCACCCTATCTAGTAGGCAAATATTAGCATGCATATAATTTAAAGAATTTTTAAACTTTGGAGGTACTTGGAGATTCAGATGAAGTTGGAAGAAATCCCAAGTACTCTATCTCTTTCCCCTAATGGTAACATCTTGTGAAACCACAGTGCAATGCCAGAACCATGATGATGTGCAGCCTGACTATTCAGATTTCATCAGTACTTGGGTATTTCATTTTAGACATTAAAAAACCTCTTCACTTTGAAATAATGATAGATTCAGAAGAAGCTGCAAAGACGGTACAGGGATAAATCTAAGACTCCTACGGAGAACATATGAAAAATTCTTACAACTCAATAATAAAGAGATAAACCATGTCAAAGGACAAAGGATCCACCAAACAGACATTTCTCCAACAAACATATACAAATGGCCAATAAGTACGTTCTAGTTTCTGGCTATTCCAACAACAGTTGTTATGAACAGCTGTGCACAGAGTTTCGTGTGGACACAGGTTTTCATTTTCTGGTTCAAAGCCCAGGAGTGCAAAGTCATACCGTAAGTGCATGTTCTAGTTTTTATGAAGCTGCCAAGCTGCCTTCCAGAGCCACTAGTGGGGTGAAATATGAGATAACTGACTTGTGGAGAGAGAGTGCTCCACTGATCTCCTCTCCAGTCAAAGTGGTGAAAATTTTAAAAATAACTATTTAAACCTCTGAAAAGGCACCTAAGGGAAAATAGAAAATCTACTCATGCAACATACATTTAAGCACATGTGTGATAAGAGCAGCGAGTCCATGGTATCTGGACTAATCACTCCCTCTGTCTCTCTCCCGGCACAGTGAGGTAGACAGCCCAGGTGGACTGCAGTGGCCCGAAACACAAGCTTCCCTTTCCTCCAGCTGCCAGGTGGGAGGCTGGCTTCCAGAAAAGGCAGGTCACCAGGACTTCTCCTCCTATCCTTTGCTACCTGTTGCTGAGGCCAAGTCCCAGGGTGTACAACTGAGACGTAGGGCCCCTTCTCCTGCTTTGTGAATGGTGCTGACTTCAGCAACTACTCTGGAAAGGAGCTATGATTTGACTGCATTAGTTTGTAGAGGAATATAATTTGTGTTCTGGGGAAAACTCCAGTACTGTGATCTGGTAGAGCAAATAGCAAGCAATTAGCAGGGCTACTCAGCTGGGTGTGGTCAGGAAGGAGCGGGCGACTGTAGTCCTCCCAGGGCGACTGCGGGAACACCGAAGCTATGCCTTCCTGAGGAGCAACACTGAAGGTCAGCACACCTGGCAGTGGAGTAGACTCACTAAAACCTAGGCAGTCACTGAACAGATAAATAAGCAAACCACAATAACAAACTTGGGCTGGGGTGGGGAGAGACCGGTTCCCAGAGTTATCTGTAATGTCCACTCTCCAGCAAAAACTTCTGAGGCATGCCAAGAAAGAGTAAAGTGTGACCCAGACACGGGGTAGGGTGGGGGAGGGGGGGAGCAGGCAACACAAACTGCTTGGGAGAGTGACCAGATGTCACGTTTATCAGAAAAAGATTTCAAAGCAGCCATTAAAAATAAATTCACTGAATGGAAGGAATGTAGTAGTGAAGAAGAAGGTATGAAGAGCATGTCAAATTAAGTAGAGAAGTCAATAAAGAGGTAGAAATTATAAAAACAAAGGAACCAAATGGAAATTCTGGAGTTAAAAAGTACAATAAAATACTTAAAAAAAAAACTCACTTAGAGGGACACAACAGCAGATGTGAACTGGCACACAAGGAAATTAGGTTGAAGACAAGCTGATAAAGATGAGGTGGGCAGAAGAACTGAGAGTAAAAGATATGACAGAAATAAGCAGGCCCCCAGAGGGCTGGGAGACAACACTAAAAGCCTCAACACATGGGTAATGGGAGTACTAGAAGAAGAAAAAAGAAATAAATATGCAAAGAAAAAAAGGCTAAAATGTCTCAAATTTATTGAAAACCAATAAGCTAATCCAAGGAGCTCCAGGAACTCAAAGTATGAGAAATGGAAAGACTTCAAGAAAAAGTTTTAAAGTCAAACCTGAGAAAATCTTCAAAGCAGCAAAAGAAAAAAGATGCATCGTTTACAAAATAACCCTGACAAAATCAACAACTTACTCCTCAGGAGAAACGAGAGGCCAGAGGCAGTGGGAGTGTAGGTACAAAGCGTTAAAGGAATGTATGAAAAATTGACTTTCTTTACATCCTTACCAGCATTTAGTATTAGTATTTTTTATTTCAGCTGTTTTGATAGGTGTAGAGTGACATCTTAATTTCAACTTCTTTAACAGCTAGTGATGATGAACATTAAAAGAAAACATACGGGAGCGCCTGGGTGGTTCAGTCAGTTAAGTGTCTGACTCTTGGTTTTTGCTCAGGTCTCATGATCTCATGGTTTGTGGGATCTGTGCTGGCAGTGTGGAGCCTGCTTGGGATTCCCTCTCTCCCTCTCTCTCTGACCCTTCCCCGCGCAGACTCTGTCTCTCAAAATAAATTAAAAAATATATATTTTATGCTCATTTTCTGTTCTAGGACCTAATGAAAATATTATGTCTCCTTAGACAGCTCTTGGTTTGACAGTTTCTTAGACTGTCCTTGATTCTGATGACCTTGATGGTTGTGAAGGGTACTGGTCAAGTAATTCTGAAAGATGCCTTTCTACTTGAATCTGTCTGATGTTTCTCATGATTAGAATGTAGTTATGAGAGGAGATACAGAGGGGAAGTGACAATGTCATCAGAGCCTAAGAGGGGTACATACTATTTTTTTAAAATTTCAGTATAATTAACATACAGAGTGATGTTAGTATCAGGTGTACAATATAGTGATTCAATAACTCTATACACCTCTCAGTGCTCATCAGAAGTGTACTTTAAAAAAAAATTTTTTTAATGTTTTATTTATTTTTGACACAGAGACAGAGCATGAGAGGGGGAGGGGCAGAGAGAGGAGACACAGAACCGAAAGCAGGCTCCGGGCTCTGAGCTAGCTGTCAGCACAGAGCCTGACGTGGGGCTCGAACCCACGAACGTGAGATCTGACCTGAGCCGAAGTCGGAGGCTTAACCGACTGAGCCACCCAGGCGCCCCAGAAGTGCACTCTTAATTCCCTGCATCTACTTCACCCATCTTCCTCCTCCCCACCTTCACTCTAATAACAATCTGCTTCATCAGTTTGTTCTAGAACTATAATTAAGAATCTGTTTCTTGGTTTGTCTCTTTTTTCTTTGTTTTTTTTTTTAAATTCCACATATGAGTGAAAACATATGGCATTTGTCTTAGCATTATACCCTCTAAATTTATCCATGTTGTTACAAATGACAAGCTTTCATACATTTTTATGACTGAGTAATATTCCCTTGTGTATATATATCACATCTTCTTTATCCATTCCTCTATCAATGGACACTTTGGTTGCTTCCATAATTTGGCTATTGTATAACTGTATATATTGCAGTATAATGCTGCAATAAATACAGGAGTGCATAAGTCTTCTCAAATTAGTGTTTTCATACTCTTTGGGTAAATACCTAATAGTGGAATTACATGATATAATTGCTATTTCTAACTTTTTTTAATGTTTATTTTTGAAAGAGAGAGAGAGAGAGAGAGAGAAAGAGAGAGAAACAGAGTGTGAGTGGGGAAGGTCAGAGAGAAAGGGAGACACAGAATCTGAAGGAGGCTCCAGGCACTGAGCTGTAAGCAAAGAGCCTGATGCGGGGCTCGAACTCAGAACTGTGAGATCATGACCTGAGCCAAAGCTGGACGCTTAACCTCCTGAGCCACCCACGTACCCCAATTCTATTTCGAATTTTTTAAAAAAAATTTATTTTTGAGAGAGAGAGGAAGAGAGAACGAGAGCAAGCAAGTGCTGTGAACAAGGAAAGGGCAGAGAGAGAGAGAGAGAGAGAGAGAGAGAGAGAGAGGGAAAGGGGGAGAGAGAATCCCAAGCATGTTCTGCACCCTAAGTATAGAGCCCGATGTGAGGCCTGAACCCACAAACCATAAGATCATGAGACCTGAGACAAAATCAAGAGTTGGTTGTTCAACTGACTGAGCCACCCAGGCACCCCTCTATTTTTAATTTTTTAAGGCACCTCTATACTATTTTCCAAAAGGCTACACCAGTTTGCTTTTCCAACAACAGTGCACAAGGGTTGCTTTTTCTCCACATGCTCCCTAACATTTGTTTCTTGTTTCTGATTTTAGCTACTCTGACAGGTGTGAGGTGGTACCTCACTGTGGTTTTGACTTGCATTTCCCTGATGATGCGTGATGTTGAGCATCTTGTCATGTGTCTGTTGGCCACCTGGATGTCTTCTCTGGAGAACTGTTTGTCTTCTGACCATTTTTTGCTGAGATTATTTGGGTGTCTTTGGTGTTGAGTGTTAAGCTCTTTTTTATTTTGGATCCTAACCCTTTATCAGATATGTCATTTGCAAATATTTACCATCTAGTAGGCTGTCTTTTAGTTTTGCTGTTTCCTTCACTGTGCAGAAGATTTTTATTTTGATACAGTCCCAAAGTTTATTTTTGCTTTTGCTTCCCTTGCCTCAGGATATCTATCTAGAAAAATGTTGCTATGGCCCATGTCAGAGAAATTACTGCCTATAGTCTCCTCTAGAATTTTTATGATCTCACATTTAGGTCCTTACTCAATTTTGAGTTTACATCTGTGTATGGTGTTAAGAAAGTGTCTCAGTTTCATTCCTTCTTTTAAAAAGTTTTTTAATGTTTATTTTTGAAAGAGAGAGCTAGAATAAGAGGGGGGAAGGGACAGAGAGAGAGGGAGACACAGAATCCGAAGCAGGCTCCAGGCTCTGAGCTGTCAGCACAGAGTTCAATGTGGGGCTTGAACTCACGAACCATGAGATCATGACCTGAGCTGATGTCAGACACTTAACTGAGTCACCCAGGTGCTCCAACAGTTTCATTCTTTTGCATGTAGCTGTCCAGTTTTCCCAACATGATTTGTTGAACAGACTGTCTTTTTCCCATTGGATACTCTTGCTCCTTTGTTAAAGACTAATTGACTATATAATATCTGGGCTCCCTATTCTGCTCCATTAATCTAGGTTTCTATTTTTTGTGCCAGCACCATACTTTTGCAATTACTATAGCTTTGTACTATATCCTGAAATCTGGAATTGTGATACCTCTAGTTTTGTTTTTCTTTTTCAAGACAGCATTGGCTATTCAGGGTCTTTTGTGATTCCATACAAATTTCAGAATTATTTGTTACAGTTGTGAAAACTGTTGTGTATTTTGATAGGGAATGCATTACATCTGTAGATTGCCCTGGGTAGTAATGGTCTTTTAACAATATTTGTTCTTCTAACCCATGAGATTCCTTCCATTTTTGTCATATCCAACTTCTTTCATCAATGTTTTATAGTTTTCAGAGTACAGGTATTTGACTTCCTTAAATTTATTCCTAGGTATTTTACTATTTATGGTACACTTCTAAATTGAACTGTTTTCTTAACTTTTCTATTTCAGTAATAGTATATAGAAATGCAACAGATTTTTGTATAATTATTTGTATCCTAAAAACTCACTGAATTCGTTTGTCAGTTCTAATAGTTTTTGGTGAAGTCTTTTGGGTTTTCTATATACGTCAACTGCAAATAGTGAAAATTTTCCTTTTCCTTCCCAATTTGGATGCCTTTTATTTTTTTCATGTCTGATGGCTGTGGCTAGCAGTGCCAGTTGTGTTAAATAAAAGTGTCAGAGTGGACATCCTTGTCTTGTTCCTGCTCTTAAGGGAAAAGCTGTCAGTTTTCACCATTGACTGTGAATTTAGCTGTGGGTTTTTTATATGTGGCCTTTATTATGTTGAGATATGTTCCGTCTAAACCTACTTTGTTGGAAGGTTTTATTATGAACGGATGTTGTACTTTGTCAAATGCTTTTTCTGCACCTATTAAAATGATCATTCTGTGTTTAGAGGTGCAGTAGACATGACTTTGAGTATATAATGAAAGAAAATGCAAAATGCTTATTGATTTATGATGTGGTTTCATCTTAGCTTGGGCAAGCCATGCAGTATTTAATACATAGTAGCAGAATATTTACTATTGAAGCTTGAAAAGATGTGAGTTCTTTGTGTGCAACCTTTCATTTATGCATGTGAGAGGGTTGTCTTTTTTTTAATGTTTCTACATTGTAGTACTTGTTTTGCTTGTTGGTGGTGTTTGCTTATTTAATACATTCTGTAAAGGACAGAAATTACATGCTGGTTTTTTTTTGTTTTCTTTTTTGTTTTTTTTCCCCTAGGAAGTGTGTCTTGGTTTTTCCCTTATTATTTTCGTTACTTTTTTTTTT
>NC_043702.1:105974875-106038528 GCF_006229205.1 Suricata suricatta
TCTGACACTTCTTATGGGCAAGTAATAAATTGTATCATGTATCTTGAATGTATCATAGATAAGCTGCTATATAACGATTGCCACTTCAGATAGCTGTGAAATTAGGTGATTAACTAGTTGTTACATAACCTTCTAATTTCTGGATAAGTCTAATTACATGAAATAGAAGTTGGGGTTTTGATTTTTTACTTTGCTTTTCTGTTTGGAGTGTAATTGTAACTACTGTAGTGTAAATAATAGCAAATAATTGCATATGTTAAAAAAATAAACAAACAAACAAAAAAATAAAATGATCATTCCGGCTTCGGTTCAGGTCAGACCTCACGGTTCATGGGTTCAAGCCCTCTGTCGGGCTCTGTGCTGACAGCTAGCTCAGAGCCTGGAGCCTGTTTCAGATTCTGTGTCTCCCTCTCTCTCTGACCCTCCCCTGCTTGCACTCTCTCTGTCTCTCAAAAATAAATAAAAAGCATTAAAAAAAATAAAATGATCATGTGGTTCTTATTCCTTCTTCTATTAAGGTGATGCGTCACATTGATTGATTTGCAAATAATGAACCCCCTTGCAAGCCAGGAATAAATCCCACTTTATCATGGTGAATGAGTTTTAAAAATATATTGTTGGTTTTGGCTGGCTAGTACTTTGTTAAAGACTTTTGCATCTATGTTCAGAGATACTGGCCTATAGTTCTCTTTTTTTGTGGTGTCTTTATCTGATTTTGGTATCAGGGTAATGCTGGCTTCACAGAATGAATTTGGAAGCCTTCCTTCCTCTTCTATTTTTTGAAATAGTTTGAGAATGGGTATTAACTCTTCTTTAAATGTTTGGTAGGGGTGCCTGGCTGGCTCAGTCAGTAGGGCATGCAACTCTTGATCTCAGGGTTGTGAGTTCAAGCCCACACTGAGCGTAGAGCCTACTTAAAATTTAAAAAATTTTAAAAATGTAAATGTTGAGAATTCACCTGTGGAGGCATCTGGTCTTGGATTTTTTTTTTCTTGGACTTTTGTTTGTTAGGGGAGTTAAATTTTGAGTACTGATTCAATTTCATTGGTGGTAACCAGTCTGTTCAAATTTTCTATTTCTTCGTGATTCAGTTTTGAGAATTATAGGTTTCTAGGAATTTATCCATTTCTTCTAGGTTGTCCAATTGGTTGGCACGTATTTTTTCATAGTATTCTCTTATATTTCTTTGTATTTCTGTGGTGTCGAGTTATTCTTTCTCCTGTTTCATTTGATTTTTATTCAAGTCCTCTTTTGATGATTCTGACAAAACATTTATTAATTTTGTTGAGGTTTTCATTTTTTCCCAATGTTTTATTTATCTTTGAGACACACAGAGAGAAGAAGAAACAGAATCAGAAGCAGACTCTAAGTTCTGAGCTGTCAGCAGAGCCTGATGCAGGGCTCAAACGCATGAACCATGAGATCATGACCTGAGCCTAAGTTGGACGCTTAACTGACTGAGCCACCGAGGTGCCCCTAATTTTGTTAAGGTTTTCAAAGAACCAGCTACTGATTTCATTAATCTGTTCTATGGTTGTTGTTTTTTTTTTAGCTTCTGTATCATTTATTTCTGCTCTAATCTTCATTTCCTTCCTTGTACGGGTTTGGGGTTTTTCTTCTTTTTCTAGCTCCTTTAAGAATAAGGTTTACTTGAGATTTTTCTTGCTTCTTCAGGTTGGCCTGTATTGCTATAAGCTTCTCTCTTAGATCACCTTTTAAGGCATTTCCAAAGATTTTAGATCATTGTGTTTGTTTTCATTTTCATTTATCTCCATGTATTTTTTGATTTCCTCTTTGATATCTGAGCTGACCCACTCATTTTAGTAGTATGTATTTAACCTCCATATATTTGTATTCTTTCCAGCTTTTTTTCTTGTGGCTAATTTCTAGTTTCACAGCACTGTGGTCAGAAGAGATATAGGGTACGATTTCAATCTTTTTTAATTTGTTTTGTGGGTCAACATGTGATCTATTTTGAAGAAGGTTCCATGTACACTTGAAAACAATGTGTTTTCTGCTGTTTTGGGATGGAATGTTCTGAATGTATCTGTTAGATCCACCTGGTCCAAATGTGTCATTCAAAGCCATGATTTCTTTGTTGATTTTCTGTTTGCATGATCTATCCACTGATGTAAGTGGGGTGTTAAAGTCCCCTGTTATTTTTGTATTACTATTGACTATTTTCCTTTATGTGTGTTATTAGCTGCTTTATGTATTTGTGTGCTCCCATGAGGGGTACACAAATATATACAACTGTTACAGCTGTTAGCTGGATTGTTCCCTTTTATGATAATATAGTGTCCTTTTCTGTCTCTTGTTACAGTCTTTGTTTTAAATTCTTTTTTGGTCCAATATAAGTATTGCTACTCTGGCTTTCTTTTCACTTCCATCTGCATGATCAGTGCCTTTCCAAAGCTTCACTTTCAAACTGCATGTATCTTTAGGTCTGAAATGGGTCTTTACGTCTGAAATTGATTAAGTCTTGCTTTTTAATCTAGTCTGTCATCCTTTGTCTTTTGGTTGGAGCATTTAGTCCATTTACATTCAAAGTCATTATGGACAGGTATCGATTTGTCATTTTGTTACTTGCTTTCTGGTTGTTTTCGTCGTTTTCTCTGTTCCTTTTCTTCTCTTGCTCTCTTCTCTCATAGTTTGCTGGCTTTCTTTAGTGATATACTTGAATTCCTTTATTTGTTACTAGTTCTTGATCTGTGGCTACCACTATGTTTATATATAACATCTAATGGATACAGCAGTCTATATAACAATCACTTATCTTTGAACAGAAGAGTACATACTATTAGCACGATGCATCATTATTCATATTGGCCTTGAACATCTGGCTGAGGTGGTGTTTATGGTGGGTGCCCACTGTAAAGTTACTCTTTTTCCCACCAAAGTACACTTTGTAAGAAAGTCTCTATGTGCAGATCACACAGAGAGGAGCAGAGAGAGGATCCAAAGTGAGCTCTGCACTTTTGAAAGGCTGACAGCAGTTAGCCCGATGTGGGGCTCAAACTTCCAAACTCCAGATATTCAGACCTCTTTAATCAGCATTTCATAGCTGTCAGCAAACATGTCCGGTCTATGTTTTGCTAAATTTATACTTAAGTATGTCATTTTTGTGGGAAAAACTGTAAATGGTATTATATGTTCAGTATCAGTTTGTACAAGTTCATTCCAACTATCTAAAATTACAATTGATTTGTGTATTGACACTATATCCTGTGACCTTGCTGACAGTTCCAGGAGTTTTTTTTTAATGGAATCCTTGAGATTTTCTATGTAGACAATGATGTCACTTTCAGGCAGAGATAGTTTTATTTACTCCTTTCCAACTCATAATGTCTTTTTATCTTTTCCTTGACTTATAGTGTCTCCTAATCTTGTACTAACCCACTACTAATCTTGAGTTAAGAACGGTGAGACAGGACAGCTTAGTGTTTGGCTAATCTCAGGTAGAAAGCATTCAGTCTTTCACTCTTAAGTATAATATTAGCTGTAGGTTTGTTGTAGACTTTTTATCAAGTTGAGAAGGTCTTCTCTTGTTTTTCAGAGATTTATCATTAAAAACTGTTGAATTTTATCAAATAGTTTTTCTGCATTAGTTGATATGATGATGTGAATTTTCTTCTTTAGCTTTTGCTTTGGATTGAACTATGTCCTCTTAAAAGACATGCCGAAGTCCTTACCCTTGTACCTATAAAGGTGATTTTATTTGGAAGTAGGGCCTTTGCAGATGTAATCAAACTAAGAAGAAGTCATAATGAATTGGGGGAGAGCTATCAATTAGTGATGTTCTTATAAGGAAAGAGAGAGAAAGATATGAGACACAGGAGTGAATATGATGTGAAAGGGGAGGCAGAAACTGGAATGATGCAGTTGCAAGCCAAATAATACCAAGGACTTCTGGCAACCAGCAGAAGCTACCGAGGCAAGGAAGGACTCTCCATGGCCATCAGAAAGAGCATGACTTTGCGGATACTTTGACTTTGGACTTCTAGCCTCCAAAACTATGAGAGAATACATTTGTAATTTAAGACCAAGTTTGTGGTATTTTGTTATTTCAGCCTTGGGAGATTAATATGGCTTGTTACTAATGGTGAATCACATTGATTTTCAAGTGGTGACCTCGTCTTCCAGAGCTGGAACCCAACTTGATCAAGGTATAAAATACTATTTATACATTGCTGCATTTACATTTTGTTAGGAATTTTTACATCTATATTTATGAGGAATATTGATAATCAGTTTTCTATGTTTTTACTCTTCTTGTCTGATTTTGGGTCAGGAAAATACTGCCTTCATAACATACAGAAGTGCTTCTTCTTACATTTTTTAAGAAAGTGTAGAGAATTGGTGTTGATTCCTTTTAAAAAGCTTAGTTGAATTTCCCAGTGAAAGTATATGAAAATAGAGATTTCTGTTTGGAACATTTAAAACTTTGGGTTCAACTTATTTATTAGTTATAGGACTATTCTGAATGTCTCTCTGCTTCTGGTTGAGTTTTGGTAGCGTTTTCAAGGCACTGGCCCACCTCATCTAAGTGGCTGACTTTAAGGGCATAAAGCTGTTCAGTTTTGCTACAGACATTAATTTGACTTTCAAAGAACCAGGTTTTGTTTCATTCATTCTTTCTATTATTGCGTTTTCAATTTCATTAATTTTATTATCTTTACTACTGTCTTCCTTGTAGTTGCTTTAAGTTTATTTTTTTTCTTTGTGTGTGTAACCTTTTGAGATAGGTACTTTGAGATATTTTCTCCTTTCTTTAAAAAAATTTTTTTAATGTTTATTTTGAGAGAGAGAGACAGAGTGTGAATGGGGGAGAGGCAGAGAGAGAGGGAGACACAGAATCCAAATCAGGCTCCAGGTTCTTAAGCGGTCAGCACAGAGGCCGACGCCAGGCTCTAACTTACAAACTGTGAGATCATGACCTGAGCCGAAGTTGGATGCTTAACCGACTGAGCCACCCAGGTTCCCTCCCTCTAGGCACTTCTGTAGTTGCCTCCCACACGTTCTGGTATATTGCATATGTATTTATTTTTATTTTCATTCAGTTTATGTACTTTAAAAAATTTCCCTTGAGATGTCCTTTTATGACTGTCTTGTTTAATTTTCATGGTTTGAAGATTTTTCTGTTAACTTTCTGTTATTGGTTTCTAGTTTGAGTCCATTATGGTCAATGAAGATGCTCTGTATGATTTCAATTCTTTTAAATTTGGTGAAGTCTGTTGTATGCTCCAGGATATGGTCTATCTTTATACGACCTGTGGGCACCTGTGGGCACTGACAGAATGTGTGTTCTGCTGCTGTTGGAGTGTTCTATAAACACCTGTGAGATGCTATTGGTTTGTGGTATGGAGTTCTAGTTGGTTTTCTGTCAAGTAGTTTTACCAGCTGCTGAGAGGAGCATGTTGAAGTTCTATTATTGCTCATTTACCTATTTCTCCTTTCAGCTGTATTATTTGTACTTCATATATTCTGAAACTCTTGGATTTTGTTGCCTGCACATTTAAAAAAATCAGGATGTAATGTCCTTGTCTCTAGTAATTTTCTTTCCTCTCAAGTTTACATTATTTGACATTAACATAGCCACTCTTAGCTTTAGTTTTGCATTGTATGTATATTTCTATCCTGTTACTGTCCATTTACTTATATTATTATATCTGAAGTGAGTTTCTTATAGACAGAATGTAGTTGGATCTTTTTTGTTCATTCCCTCTGTACAATAGATATTTTAATTGGTATGTTCAGATTATTTACATTTGAGGTAATTATTGATATGTAAGACTAAGTCTGCCATGTTATTACATGCTGTTTGTTTCTGGTGCTGCTTATTCCTCTTTTTCTCTTTTTTTTTTTCCTTCCTGTATATTACCTGACCAATTTTCAGTATTCCATCTTGATTTATTTAAAGAAATGATTTTAAAGCTTGGGCAAAGTAGATCAATAAAGTTTTAATAGTCAAGAGACCATCTGAATCGATATTTTCTGTGGTCAGATTACCTTTCCTGAGATAATTTTTGAAGAGTGAGTCCCAGGAAGTAGTAAGAATCTTTCAGTATGGCTTAACATGTTGCCAGGCAATACTTTATAATATTTTTCTGCCATGACATGGAATTTCTATGGTGTGAAGAGAGGTTTAGTGGCCCATTTCCTGCTTCCACCAAAGGCCACCACTCTCTGATATTTGGAAATCTAGCCTCTTTCCAGACCTCACGGTCTACTCATAAGGAAAAACTGCTGGATGGGTAGCTGCCTGCAGTTCCCTTCAGAGACTAAACTATGGGAACTTTCACCCCTGGTCCCACACATTATGTCAATACCGTCTGACTCATTTTGAGGACTTAGGGAAACCATCAGAGACATTTCCAAGTAGAATTTATTTGAGGGAATGGGAAGTGTGATCAATTCTCTGAAAATGTTCACTTCTCTGTGCCATGATTATATTTGAGATTAATGACACTTAAAGTCTACCAGTACAGATATTTGCAAGTACTATCAGCTATTTTTCCTACATGTGGGCTTATGAAAATGTAATTCTCACATACAACAACAAAATGTTTACTGAGGGCTTGCACCAGACCCTTTCAAGAGCTTCACATATGTTAAACAAAAGGTCTTTTGGAAAATAAACTTCCTGGGGCTTACAATGTATGTATCTTTCAGCATCCTAGGGATTAATGTGGACTGTGTCCAGTAACAATGTGGTACAGCTTTTCTACAACTACCCTGGGGCCTAAGGAGGTCACTCTGTCACCCCCTGGGTTTTTTGGAAACTAGAAAACTGTAATTCTGTCTTTCTATTCTACTTGGATTACCATATAGGCAAGTGAGAGACCAATTTCATGCATTCACAATGGATGTTTCTGCAGAAACTAACCTTTGACCCGGACATCACTATACCGCTGAAAGTGGTGGTAAGCGGCTTTCCAGGGGTTCCGATAGTGACGCAGCAAAGTAATGGGCGGTCTCGGACGCACTGGGACATACCTCACACCTTCTTCGTCTGTTCAGAAGAAAAGAAAAGAAAGACATTAAATAACTTACCATGTATTATCAAGAATCCACAAGGTGTAACTTCAAGAAATGATCCACAAGTGAAATCTGATTATGGGAACAGCCTCAGGGATGGAGCCCTGACTTACGTCGGAAAGCTTCACATGACAATAGTTAGCGCAAGTGACCATTACCAATATACTCCTTGGGTGGAGACTTGCGCTTCTCGGCTTTCACCAGAAGACTCTTGGCAGTGGACTTCTCGTCGTCAGTGCTGTTCGTCTCCATCATGTCCCCTTCTTCTGTAGAAATCACATGCTGTTGCTTTCGAGGCTTCTTCCTTGGAGAGGCACCCGGTGGTAGGTCACTTGTAGGCATGGAAAGGTTGTTAGCCAGCAACGTGAGAGATGGAGACACAGTGCTGGTCGCCAGGGGAGGAACTGCTGTCATCGGAACAAGAGCACATCCATGTGTGAGAACCCACACATAATGGGAAGTTCCACTAGATTTCCAACCATGGAGGACGTTAGGACAGCAAAGAGAAGTGACATTACTGAGTCTTCCTATGTGCCAGGTAGTGTGCTACGCACTCTACTTATGGCAGAGGGTGCCAACAGCTTTCTCATACACCATGACTTCACCATCCTTAAATGAGGAGGCTTATACTTGTAGACAGGCACTCTGCTACTGAGCTGAAAGGCTAGTTACTAGCTGTGTAGCTGTAAGAAATGAAAATAGAAGTCCTTAAATGAAGGTGTGACCTTCTACTCCTTGTCTTCTGCCACCCTAGAACTCAGACACGGCAGCTGGATTCTAGCAGCTATCCTGAATCTAGGGGTGGGAGGAGCCTGGATCTCTGATGATGTTCTGGAGTCTAGGTACTATTCCTGGACCGTCTTTGCTAGGATACCAGGCATGTTCCTCAGGCCTGGAGTGCTCCCTCTCCAGATTTCTGAACAGCTGGCACCTCATCTTTTTAATGTCCTTATTCAAAGACGACCTCCTCAGTGAGGCCCTCCCTTTAAATTCTCCTTAAATTCACAGTCCTGACTTTCCCTCAAACAGCCACACTTCACATAATTGTGCTTTGTAGACACTGCATTTTTTGAAAACTGAGGGTCTGTGGCAACCCTGCGTTAAGTCTACCAGCACCCTTTTCCCAGCAGCATCTGCTTGCTTCGTGTCTGTGTCAGATTTTGGCAATTCTCACAATATTTCACACTTATATTTGTTATGGTGATCGTGATCAGTGATTATGACTCACTGAAAGCTCAGATGAGGGTTGCATTTTTTTAGCAACAAGGTATTCTTTTTGTAATTAATTAATTTATTTAGAGAGAAAGACAGAGACAGAGAAAAGAGAGACAGACAGGGAGAGAGAGAGATATGAGTGGGGAAGAGGCAGCAGCAAAGAGAGAAGGGGACAGAAGATCCAAAGTAGGCTCCATGCTGACAGTAGAAAACCCCATGTGGGGCTTGAACTCACAAACGGTGATATTATGACTGAAGTTAGATGCTTGAATGACTGAGCCATCTAGGCATCCCAGCAATAAAGTGTTTTTTAAATTAAGGTATGTACATTGTCTTTAAAGATATAATGCTATCACAGGGTGCCCGGAAGGCTCAGCTGGTTAAGTGTCTGACTCTTGATTTCAGCTTGGGTCATGATCTCACAGTTTGTGGGGTGGAGATCCATGTCAGGCTCTGCACTGACAGTGTGGTCTCTGCACAGATTCTGCTCCTCCTGTGCTTGTGAGCACATTCTCCCTCAAATAAACATTAAGAAGAAAAAAAAAAAGACCTAATGCTACTGCATACTTATTGTATAAACATAACTTTTATATAAAAATCATTTGACTTGCTTTATTGTGATATTCACTTTAATTTTTAGTTTTTTTATTATTATTTTTAAAATATTTTTGAGAGAGAGGGCCAGAGTGAGAGTGGCGGAGGGCAGAGAGAGAGGGAGACACAGAATCTGAAGCAGGCTGCAAGCTCTGAGCTGTCAGCACAGAGCCTGATGTGGGGCTCAAACCTATGAATTTTGAGATCATGACCTGAGCTGAAGTGGAGGCTTAACCGAATGAGCCACCCAGGCACTAATTTTTTTTTAATTAAAATTTTGTTTTAACATTTATTTCTTTGAGAGAGCGTGTGTGCAAGTGGGGGATGGACAGAGAGAGGGAGACGGAAGATCTGAAGCAGGCTCTGTGCTCACAGAGCCTGGTGTGGGGCTTGAATTCACGAACTATGAGCTTATAACCTGAGCTGAAATCAAGAGTCAACCGCTTAACTGACTGAGCCACCCAGGTGCCATGATATTCCCTTTACTGCAATACCTGCTTCATCTGGAAACAAACTCCCAATTTCTCTGAGGCATGCCTATATCTGTCACTGCTTTATGTATCTGTTTCTCTCCCCTGCTAAAACATAAGCTCCAGAGGATGGAGATGTACTTTTTTTTTTTTTTACAAGGACGCATCATCAGTCCCTGGTGTAGAGCCCTACAATTTGAGGCAGGATTGCCGTCAGTTTTCTAGTACAGAGAAGTAAGAGGAACATTCCGTTTCCCCTCCTGGGTTAGCCATGGTGTCTTTCAATGGGAGTACTGAGGCTAAATATGGGTAAGATAGAAGACGATTTCATGGTATAATAAGTAAAAAGAAACAGCAGGTTAAGTAACTGCAGACACCGCACAACCACACCTCTTACTGAACAAATAGCACTAGGGATGGTCTTTATGCCAACATGGTGAGAGGGCACTGCCTGGTAACTGGAGGACAAACTGACTTGCCTTCCACTTGGGCTTTATCAGCATCTTGCAGATTCTGTACATGAAATGTTATTTTTCTAGTCAGGGGAGGCAACATTCCTCAATGAATTATTAACAAATATACGGACAATCAGAAAACCTCCAAAGTGACCTGCATTTCACACACTCGAAGTTCAGGGTCAAGGAAAGGAGGGAAAGAAAGTAGCGAGCAATTTTAAGATTTTACTAATCACATGTTAAGTTTATCAAGAGAGTATTTCCAACAACATAGATCTTAGTCACTGCATAATAAGGCAACAAAAATTGGCAGGGAATAAATTGTTAAATAATTAGCATTTGGCTTGATCTTATCTTGACCTGATTTTCTATTTTTATTTTTTAATGCTCTAAATGCTTGTATTAAGAAAAAAGTTTAAATAAACAACATTATACCACAAGAAACTAGAAAAAAAAGAAACCTATCTGAAATTTAGTAGAAGGAAATAACAAAGAAAAATCCGAAAGAGAATAGAGACCAGAATAAACATTAACATAACACTGGAAGTAATGACCAGTTTTTCCAAAACACAAAACAAAACAAAACAGAATTGGCAATGTTTTAATTACATTAAGAAAAAAAGGAGATAAGACTCAGAAACCAAAATGAGAAATGGAAAAGAAAATTGAACAGATAACCACCAAAGCTCTCTTTAAGGATATTTTTTGGGAAATGTTAATCCTTTTCATGATTTTGGTGAAGAAAGAAAATGAGTGCCAAAGGGAAGCAAAAATGGGTTGTTTTCAAAAGGAGCCCAGCAGTCTTCCCTTTCTTAAAAGGAATGAGATGCAAACAGATAGTGTGCCCCCAGGATCAGGCTCAGCAGCAGGGGGTCCCAAGAGTCCAGCTCAAGGAGCATCAGGAAAAGGAAGCAGAACATGCTAATGAAGAAAACTCCGGGAATGAACCTACCAGAGACCGGCCTCATGATGTCCATTGGTTCCACTTCTTCTTTAACTTTTATCTCAGGTACCGGAGGCCCCAACACAGAGGAGAGATTGCCGGCCACAGAGGCTGAGGGCGGAGGGGCAGCCGCAATGGTAGTGACGGGGGGAGTAACGGGGACCGCTCCGGGAACGGTCGAGAGGGCGGCAGCTGGCTGTGACGGGGGGCTCGCTGCCGCAATCATGGTTGGGATGGTTGGTGGAGGCTGTTGAGCCGTGGGGGGCACTGCAATGGTGGGCTGATCGTTGCTTTGACTGGACACAGTCTCCATGGACACAGTGACCGGAGTGGCCATTGATACGTGGATTTCTGATTTAGGCTTGGCACTGAAACACGAAAATGAAGATAATGTAGCACATATTTTAGAGGATGGGTGTTTGTGGAGTTCTTTTTGCACAATGAACAGGACAACTTAGACTCTATTAACTTGATTCTAGACATCGAACTTTAAGGTAAGTTTTAAAGCGAATTCAAGTTTTAAAAATATCCTCTCTTGGCCCCACCCCTACCACATTTTATAAGTGGTGATAAAATTAACTTAGAAAATAGCATTTTAAAGAAATCACTTAAAGTCACATCATCAAAAGTCAATGAACTTTTACTACATTAGGGTCTTTCTTCTCCCTCAATACCTTTGTGTATGTTGCCTTACAAAGTTTTTTTTTTAAATCACAATCATACTCACTTTGTATGTAATTTCTTGTAAACCTATTTCTTATAGAAGAGGAAACTCACACACATGGTAATGATTCAAAAGAATACAAATTGAAGATAATTTTCCTTCACTTTACACACCCAGCCCCTTACGCAGAGGCATCACTCTTATAACTTTCTAGCTTATTTTACCAGAATACTCCAGGCATCTAAAGTAGCTATACATTTAATGTTTGTTTTTGTTTATTTTTTAAATTTTTAAAATGCTTTTTATTTATTTTTGAGAGACAGAGAGAGGCAGCATGAGCAGGGGAGAGTCAGAGAGACAGGGAGACACAGAACCGGAAGCAGGCTCCAGGCTCTGAGCTAGCTGTCAGCACAGAGCCTGATGC
The DNA here is from genome assembly GCF_006229205.1 of Suricata suricatta. Lineage (NCBI taxonomy): Eukaryota > Metazoa > Chordata > Mammalia > Carnivora > Herpestidae > Suricata > Suricata suricatta. Next base: position 105,986,679 of record NC_043702.1, read on the forward strand.
AGGGCTTGAACCCACGAATTGCAAGATCATGACCTGAGCTGAAGCCGGACACTTAACCGAATGAGCCACCCAGGTACCCCTATATTTAATTTCTAAAACTGTGCATCTGGGGCACCTGGGTGGCTCTGTCAGGTAATCATCTGACTTTAGCTCAGGTCATGATCTTTTTTTTTTTTTTTTTTTTTTTTCAGGTCATGATCTTAAGGTCTGTGAGTTCAAGCCCTGTGTCGGGCTCTGTGCTGTCAGCTTAGAGCCTGGAGCCTGCTTCAGATTCTGTCTCTCCCTCTCTCTGCCCCTCCCCCGCTCACTCTGTTTCTCTCCCAAAAAATAAACATTAAAAAATTAAAAAATAAAAAATAAAACTGTCTTATTTTTTTTGGTGTTATCAGAAGTAGTCACTCAGGTCATTACAATTCTTCTTAAACATTGTTTTTTAAAGTAAAAAATATATTTTTAAAGATTTTATTTTTAACTAATCTCTACAGCTAACATGGGGCTCGAACTCAGGATCAAGAGTCATATACTCTACCAACAGAGCTGGCCAGATGTCCCAGTAAAATATTTCATTTAATGGCTGTGAAGGTTTACCCACTTATAGTACTAATGCTGAAAATTCAGGATATGAAAAGCAACCCTCAAGGTATGAGGAGTATGAAGAGTACCCCTCACGTTCAAGGTCAAAAACAACTTGGATTTCCATAGGCAAAAAATTCAACACCAAATCAAACCTCACACCATATACAAAAATGAATTCCACACGGATCATAAACCTAAGTTTAAAATGTGAAACTATAAAAGTTTTATTAAAAATACACCTCCCCAGGGTGCCTGGGTGGCTCAGTCGGTTAAGCCTCCGACTTCGGCTCAGGTCAGATCTCATGTTCATGGGTTCGAGCCCCGCGTCAGGCTCTGTGCTGACGACTAGCTCAGAGAGCCTGGAGCCTGCTTCCAGTTCTGTGTCTCCTTCTCTCTCTGACCCTCCCCCTCTCATGCTCTGTCTCTCCTGTATCAAAAATTAATAAAACATTTAAAAAAATTAAAAAAAAATACACCTCCCCATCCCCTAGGATTGGGTCAAGAGTTCTTAGTTACACATGATACCAAAAACATACTCCAAAGAAAAAAATAATAAATTGGATTTTATCAGAGTAGACTTTTGCTTAAACAAAAATTTAAAGACTTTTGCTTTGATAAAGACCACTTCAAGAGGTTGAAAAGACAAGGCACAGACTAAAAAATATATATTTGTGTAACACATTATGTCGATTCCCCTTATATGAGGTACAAATAGTCAAATTCACTGAAAAAAGGAAAGCAGAAGAATGGCCCCCAGGGCTGGGGGAAGAGAAAATGGGAGTGGCTGGATAATGGGCTTGGAGTTACAGTTCTGCACAGATCTGGAAAGGGTTGCACAAGAGTGAGAATATGCTTAGCACCAATGAAACGTACACTCAAAAATGGTTAAGACAAACAAACCAAACACATTATCTATGGTAAAAGAATTATATTCACCATATATAAAGAACTCTGTAAATCAATACTAAAAAAAATATAGTCTCAACAGAAAACGAGCAAAAAACATGAATATTGAATGACACTTCCACTAGAGAAAATATCCAGGAGGCAAACAGGCACATGAAAAGATGCTCAATACCATCAGCCATGAGAGTCATGAAGCCTTGATGATATCCCACCACACCCCACTCAGAATGGTGAAAATAAAACTTAAAGACTTTATAACAGCAAGAACAGGAAAGGATGTGGAGCAACTTGATCTATCAAAAATCTCCTAGCACTAATAAAGGAGTTTAGCAAAGTTTTAGGATAAAAGGATCTCACATGCTGCAGGTGGGAATTTGAAATGGTATAGCCACCATGCAAAAATAGTTTGGAAGTTCCTTATAAAATATAAAATATATGGACCAGGTACTCAGCAACTGTACTCTTAGGATTTTTATCCTAGAGAAATGAAAATACAGGTCTACCAAGAAAGTTGCACATGAATGTTCACAGCAGCTTTATTTCTAACAACCCCAAACCAGAAAAAACCCGAGTGAATTTCAATAGGCAAATGGGTAAACAAATTCTGGTATATCCATATGATGGAACATTACCCACCCTAAAAAGAAGAAACTACTGATACATGCTACACTTTGGATGGATCCCAAAAGTACTACATTGGGTGAAAATAAGCCAGCATCATTAGGTTACTCTATCAAAAAATATATATATTACATATACATAGTATATAATTTGAGATTCCATTTATTCATTTGAGAGAGAAACAGAGAGAATATGTGGGGGAGGGGCAGGGAGCAAGGGAGAGAGAATGTCAAGCAGGCTCTGCATTGTCAGTGTGGAGCCTGACGTGGGGCTTAAACCCAAAAACCACGAGATCACCACCTGAGCCGAAATCAAGAGTCCATGGACTTGATTTCCACAGGCAAAAAATTCAGCCAGGTGCTTCAGTTGGTAGAGCATGCGACTCTTGATCTTGGGGTCATGAGTTTGAGCCCCATGTTGGGCAAAGAGATTACTTAAAAAAAAAAAATTACAGCAGCTGGAAAAAAAGTGTATTTTAACAGGCATCGGAAAGAATCAATAAGCTCAAACATAGGTCAATTGAGATTATCCAGTCTGATAAACTATAAAAAGGGGCAAGGAGGCACCTGGGTGCCTCAGTCAGTTAAGTGTCCCACTTTGGTTCAGGTCATGATCTTACAGTTCATGAGTCTGAGCCCCATGTCAGGCTCTGTGCTGACAGCTTAGAGCCTGGAGTCTGCTTTGGATTCTGTGTCTCCCTCTCTCTCTGTCCCTCCCCTGCTCATGTTCTCTCTTTCTCTCAAAAAATAAAGAAACATTAAAAGAAACCTTTAAAAAAGGAGGGGAACATAGAAGGAAAAATAAACAGAGCCTCAGAGATCTTTGGGACATCAATTACTGTACCAATATACATATAATGAGAATCCAAGAAGCAAAGGAGAGAATGGGGAATGAATATCTGAAGAAATAATGCCAAAGACTCCTCAAATTTGATGAAAAACATTAATTGATCTACAAGTTCAACCATTCAAGTAGGAAAAACTGAAAAACACCCATACCTAGACATATCACAATTAAACTTCCAAAATGCATAAATATTTAAATATATTAAAGTTTTTATTTTAAGTAGGCTCCACACCCAACATGGGGCTTAAACTCATGACCCTGAGATCAAGAGTCACATGCTCTACCAATTGAGCCAGTCAAGGCACCCCACAGGAAATTATTTAAAAGTGAAATTCTGTACTTTGATTGCACCAAAAAAGGGAATATATGGCAAAGTATTAAACCAGTTAAATCTAGGTGAATAATACTGTATTCTCTATGTTGTTCTACATTTACAGGTTTTCACAATAAGAACTTCAAAAAAGAATGCTATAAGATAAAGTTGAAGATATCACCAACAAGGAAAAAGAGATTTTCAATTTAAACTTCTCTCAGCCGCTGTATTATTTAAGAATGTAAGTATGAATTCTGTTTATGGGAAAATGGCCTAGACATACTTTTTCATATCCTTCCTGCTAATCAGTATAGCTGAAATCATGAGTAGTACATATAAAACAAACCAAATGGCTGTTGAAAGATGAAGACAGACTGGCTAGGGCCCTCAGAACCAAAGGAATGACACGGCAGTGAGTTCCCTGGGTTTCCTTTCTGACTGTGCTCAGGCCAGGTCCTGGAGAGCCACAATACAGAAATCAAAGGGCACAGACAAAAATTCCAAGAGAAGTATGCGCAGAGAACCAAGGCAGGAGCAGCTGAGCAAGATGGGAAACTTCTAGACAATAACTGTTCTCCCAGTGAAACACCACGGAGACAATTTTGGTCCCAGTTCCCACGATCTCTGGCAAAGGCTGTGGAGAGCCCAGACTTCCACACTTGCCAGGCTGTAATGAGGCAGCATGGCCCTCTTTCTGCCACCTCACCACTGAAGTGGTGTCAAAAGAGGTCAAGCAGGGAACCTGGCCTTCAATTCTCCACTTGGCAGTAAGAAGGCAATGCTCTCCCTTCCCCAGCTGCGGCCATGTGAGAGGAGGACTGCCAAAACATTAAGCTAGAAATAAACTCCAGGGTCTTCTAAGACCACAAAGGTCCAGGTCCAAACAGAAAACCACTCATCTAACCAAGAGCCAGGAAAATCACAAGGTGAACAGGAGATGAATGATGTAGGGTAGTATGTGACAAGGACACAGAGATCATAAAACTGCCTCAACAAGCAATGAAAGGGGTGCCTGAGTGGCTCAGTTGGTTGAGCATCCGGCTTCGGCTCAGGTCGTCTCATGGTTCATGGGTTCAAGCCCTGCGTCAGGCTCTGTGCTGACAGCTCAGAGCCTGGAGCCTGCTTTGGATTCTGTGTCTCCCTCTCTCTCTCTGACCCTACCCTCCTCATGCTGTCTCTTTCTCTCTCTCAAAAATAAATAAAACCATTAGAAAAAAAAAAAGCGATGACAAATTCAAAAGAAGAAAAACAAATTTAAAAGATGAAACAACAGAAAAAAACTCAACAAAGAAATCAAAGTTATAAAAAGAACCAAATGTAAATTTTAGAAGTGAAAAACATAACTCACCAAACATACTGGATGTTCTCAATAGCAAAGTGGAGACAGAATCAGTGGGGTTGAAGACAGAGCAGTATAATTTACCTATTCTCAACAACAGAGAGAAAGTGGACTTAGACTTAAGAGTGAGGGTTTTGAACACTGTTAGAGCTCTGCGTTGGGCCACTGACTGGTCGATGAACTCACAAGTGTGGGCAGGGTGCCATGTGAGGGGCAAGTCTTTCGCTAACACCACAGGGGTCTCTGGGCCAGGTAGTGGAGTTTGATAGTAATTCTTACTACAAATAAAAACAAAAAAGTGAGGGCAGAAAAAGGACATTTCCCAATATGCAAAGGTCAAAAAATGACATCTTATGTACTGTTTCTCTGCTGCAAAAGAGATGCTCTAACAAGTCAGAAAGTAATCCAAGAAAAAAGGAAGTATCTGGGCATTAGGGACGAGCTGAAGGGAATTAGACCATGAAGGACAAAGGAAACACAAGGGAGAAGAGCTGAGCACCTGAGTCCAGACAGTAACCACTGCAGACTGGAGTATGTGGAAGCAAGGATTTAGGAGGGAGAGATGTAACCTAGAGAACAATGGAACTGAAAGAGACCTCATAGGTCTGCCTGTATTTGGAAGATTTCTATAGGTTTGGGGGAGAGTTTGAAGATAAATTAGTACTATGTGATTTGTTTTAAAATTCAATTTTTAAATTTATTTTAACAGCTTTCAGATTTACTTTTTCAATCTGTTTTATATTTTATAATAGTTTTATCTTCCTTAATATTTTGGCTTTGAATTGGTAATATATTCACATTTCACTTTTGTTTTTTTGAGCTCTATGCCCAATGTAGGCTTGAACTCACAACCCCAAGATCAAGAGTCACATGCTCTGAGACCAAGCCAGCCAGGTGCCCCAGTAATACATTCATGTTTCAAAAGATGTACTGAGAACTCTCGCTCCCTCCCTTGACCCCCACTATCTCCACATACCAGCACTCTACTGCAGTATCTCACTGCATCTAGGCGGCCAGTAATCATACACCAATGTTGTGTGTACCACTTAAAAATGATTAATGATGATATTAATGCATCCTTACTTTTAAGTCATGTACTAGTTTCATTTATTTTAAGTTTAAAGTTTTTTAAAATTTTTATTTATTTTTGAGAGACAGAGACAGAGTGTTAGCAGGAGAGAGGCAGAGAGAGAGGGAGACAGAATCCAAAGCAGGCTCCAGGCTCTGAACTGTCAGCACAGAGCTTGACGCGGAGCTCAAACCCACAAACCAGGAGATCATGACTTGAGCTGAAGTCAGGTGCTTAACTGACTGAGCCACTCAGGTGCCCCAAGTCATATACTGGTTTCTGAGATGTTGACATGTATATCTTTGATCTTGTATCATAGTATATTTTCAATGGGTTTTGTTTCATATTTAAAAAAATTTTTGCTTTTTCCATTTCTATCCTCTATGTCTACACTGTCTTCTATTGTAATTTTACCTTCATTCTGTGGTTTCTTCCGTCTTTACTAAGTTCTGCCCCTTCACATGACATCCCTTTGTGTTTGGTCACTTAGTCTGCATTTCATCTTTTATCTCAGTGTTTTCCTTCACTGAGGTGGTGCTGACTTCATTAAGTAATTTAAATTCACAGCCAGAATTTTAAAATAAGTTTCATCTGTCCCACTTTTCTGGTGTGTGGTCTTACTGAACAAATGAGAATATTTTGTTGCTCTTTTTCTACTTTTTAATTTTAGTGATCTTCTCATGAGTATCATCTTATTACTCATCAGTGAATGAGGCCGGTTATTCCTAAAGCAGCAATTTACATGAGATTTCTTTTACTTGGGCGTGGGAGTGTGGGGAGACTGCTCTGATTTCAGCTAGCTATTTTCACCATCCAAATGCTCTCTTCTTTCCGGTGCCAGAGAAACAGACTGCCCACTGCAAGGAAGGCCATCTGGGTGCCTTTATGTGAGGGCCTCTACCACCACAACCTACCTCGGAACCACATGAAGTCCAGGAAAGACGGCAAATAGCCACTCCTCACTCACCTAAGTTTCTACACACACAGGTGCTTACAAGGAATGTACAAAAGGTACTTCACAGACGCTTCAGGAACTGTATTTCCTCCTACTAGAGCTTTAAAAGTAACTTTAGTGCTACTTAAAAAAAAAAAGCACTTGAAAAACAATGAAAGATAATGTATTCAATTTGTAAAGCTTAGTATCTAATGTTGGCAATGATGTAGAGAAAAAGGGAACACATTTCATGAGGACAGAAATAGGTACAGTGATTGGAAATCAGAATTTAAACTCCACATTTAATTTGACCCAGTAATGCTACTTCTAGAAATATATTCCAGAAATCTTTGCAGAGGGGTTCAATGATACAGACTCACTGCAGTATTTATCACGGTGATAAATGGGAATAACTTCAGTGCACATTAATGGAGGATGAATTATGGCACCGACACATCTGGGGAACATCACATGGTAAAGGAGGAGGAATATTGTCTCCTTTTCTGGTTTTTCATTTTTCTGATCTCCCAAGATGACGTGTCTGAACACATGGTCTTTGTACCAGGTCTGTTCTCTAGACTCACTGTCGACAGGATCCCTTCCACTCTTACGGTGTGAAAAACATTGATCTGCCAAAACTTAATCACTAGCATAGACTTCTATCTTCAATTCTAGAACAGTATGTACCTCTGAACTTTAATTTATTTTTAAAAATTTTTAATGTTTATTTATTTTGAGAGGGAAAGAAAGAGCACGAGTAGGGAAGGGGTAGAGAGAGGAGGAGAAACCATCTGAAGCAGGCTCCAGGCTCTGAGCTGTCAGCACAGACCCAGATGTGAGGCTCGAACTCACGAACCATTAGAATATGACCCAAGCCAAAGTTGGACACTCAACCAACTGAGCCACTCAGGCGCTCCTGTACTTCAGAATTTTATATTCAACTATGCACTTGACATCTCCACCTGGTTGTGTCTAACCACATGGAGATCTCAAAAGTAAAATATTTAAAACTAAACTCTTCAATTTTTTTCCTTATTCCCATAGGCTTCCTTACTTCAGAAAGAATAATTCCTTATCTGCAGTTGCTCAGGCAAAACCTCCTTGTAATCCTGGACTTCTCCTTTTCTGTCAGAAAATTCTGTCAGCTGTACCTTCAAGATAAAACCAGAATCTGAACTCTGAATCTGACTTTTACTACCTCCACAGTGGTCCATGCCTCTACGACAGTCTAGGGCTCCATTATCTCCCACTTGGTTTCCTGCTTCCACTCCTGCTTCCTTGCAGTTTATTCCCAGCACAGTAGCTAGAGCGATCCTTTTAAAAAGAAATCAAATCATGTCTCTCCTATGCCTTAGCCCTCTGAAGGCTCTTGGTCTTATCCAGAATAAAATTCAAAGGACTCTGAATGATCCACAAAGCCCTACATCATCTGGTCCTCAATTATATATCTGAACCATGATGTGCAACTCTCCTCTTGTTCTAGGCCCATTTCTCTTGCTGTTTCTTGTGTATTCCTATCATACAGATAGTCCTGACTTTGTGCAGTGTGTGAATTCTACATATAAGTATGTATGTGTGTAACTACATTATACCAGCCTCCCACCAATGCAGTTCAAATTTGAGCTACCACTCACTGTAATATTAACTGTGAGTAGTTACACAAACTTCAGGCAATTTTATGCAAACTTGCTGCTACCTCCTCAGTCCACAAATCACTATGTAAGTAACAGATGTGCATCAGTATCTATGACCGATCATATCACTTCCTTTGAAATATGTCCATGAGTGGTTGCTGCACATCTGTTATTCAGTTCACGCTCACAGCGAGGTGTGGAGCTATGCAGTCTCTTGTTTCCCAGTGACAGACCCAGGTGAAATTTTACAATGGATGTCAGAGAGCAAACACTGACCAACATAGATAAAAATGCAGAAAAAAGCAGTAATTCTGAAAGTAAAATTGGATGTGATTAGAAGATCTGAAACTGGCAACAGCAAGGAGAAGAGAGGAGGAGCCCTAGGCCTGTATAAAGATACGGTATGGACCACACAGGGAGTTTAATGAATATAAACAAAGATGGTAAAGTCGCTTATCATCTTTTAGTTTAAATTCCACTAGGAACAGAATGTAGAATTGACTTCTACTCTGGACTGAGGACTATTCAATCAATCAATCCTACTTAGGCCAAAGTGGTAGTTAGCTGCCACACTGAAAGAAAAAGGCCAATTACAAGGAGAATGGGGGAAAAAAAAACTAAACTAAAAACAAATTTATTTCAAAGTTAAGTAATTAATTAACTTTAATTTAATGAATTAATGTTAAGCTATTTGGTATAGCTGCTAGCACAGTTAAAAGATTCTGCTTTGAAACATACACCCATATTCCATACATTAGTTATAGCAGAGGGTTTTGATGAAAAGGATGAAAAGATGTCCCTAGAAGTGATGCTGGCAAAATATTTCACATTAAACAAACTCTTGGAGATAATCTGCCAACACCGAAAAGATACAGGATAAAATGTCAGAAGCAGATGGAAACTTAGAAAGGAGTACGACAATTCACCAACCCAAGGAAGGACTGGTGCTCTGCATCAAGTTCTATAATGTGAAGGCGGCAAGCACTGTCCCAACTACTCCTGATTAGTTTTTAGAATAAAATACGTTAGTTCTCAATGTTTCTCATGTTTAAATTCCAGTGTACCAATAAGTGTTAGTTTTACTACTTTTTTCACTTCCTTACATATAACCGACAATAAGACAGTTGTGAATATTTTCACAATGTTTTTAAAGATCCTAGAATAAGTACAACCCCGCCCCCTACAATTATGATAATTTTCACGGCTTTCCCCTGAACAGTTATTTTTCCTTTTGCACTAACGGGCAAAGTAACGACCACACGTCCTCCCACATCAAATCCCTGGCCCCGCTCTTTGTTCTGCCTAATGTAGGTGGACAGCAGGGAGCGTTTGGCTCTTGTTCATGCTCTTCAACTTCTGCTCAGAGGAGGCTTTCTGGACAGCGTCACCTCTTTCCCCCATTGCTTTACGTTCCCTCCACCTTGCCTCCTTTTCTTCATGTATTTGTTTCTCTACACCCACTAGTAAATGAGCTTTAGGACACTTAAGCTTAACGGACGCTTTGTCTTAGTCACTCTTATATATTCCTGGATTCTAAAACAGCACCTGGCACATACAAGACATTCATAATTTTCTTCTTGAATGAAGTTTTATGAAGTAGATTCAAATACATTTCATAGCAAGCTGTTACTGGTAAAAGTAAAAATGGCAAGATACAGAACACTCTAATCAGCAAGATCCTGTTTTGAGACTCAATCTATCTACCTGTGTACACAGAGAAAAGATGTGGAAAGATAACTTAACACTCTTACCAATCAACATAATTCTAGCTAGTGGGACTGGCAAAGTGGGTGGAAGATGGGACAATGACTTTAACTTTATATTTTTACATCACCTCTCTCTTCCCCAAAACAGTATTACTGGTGGAATTAAGAACAAAAAAAGCCGCATGTATTAACTACTGACTTGATGCCATTTTTGACAGCAACGATAACTGGGTGTTTACTATGAGGCAGGCTCTGCTCTAAACACTTGGAAGGGATCATTGCGGTTAAATACACAAGAATCCTATGAACAGATGTTATAAATATGGCTACCTCAAAAATAAGAATCAAAGAGGCTGAGAAATATGTCCAGGTCACATAGCTAGAATGTGGACATAAAAAGATTCACACAGGCAAATTTTGTAAAATTTGTCACGTGTTAGACTTTTTCCTCCTCGATTACGTGCAGCTGGAACCAAGAGTGGTAACATTTATGTGCTCACCCCGCAGGCCTAGGTGACCCGGATGCACTCCGCATAGAGCTTTCCACTCGAGGGCCAGCCACTTCAGGAGGCTGAGGAGGAATGAGGGTTTTCCGAACTGCCATTCTGAAAGAGACCAGACAAACCCAGAAAACAACAGTCCGAGGGCATTAAAGGAGAAGAAGTAAATATTTCCTAGGTATAACTATGACAAAACAAAAACACTACATTTGCTAGGTATTTTTTAAAATGGATTTAAAAATTTTATCAAAATAATATAGACACATTATTGGAAATGCCAAATTGCACTAGAACACTTCTGACAACATAGGTCCCTCCGCCCTCCCCATCCCCTGTCTCTCTCTAGGAAGCAACCACAGTCACTCTTTTAGCTGCTGCTTCAACCACCCACATCTCCTTTCTACTTATCAAATTTGAAATCCGTATGAAGTGTTCACGATTGTTGTTGTGTTTACATGTTTATACTGACCTGAGAAAAAGTTCCTGGAAGTCAAGTGAAAAACGGTGACCAATTTAGTGTCAACTGTGCCATGTAATAGATGCCATGTATGGACCGGACGGAAAACCGGTAGACTCAGCCCCGTGGAAGCTGTAAGTGTGACATGTGCAGTTTTTGTGGGGTGGTGAAAAATGCTAAATGAGACTGGGTCGAGAGAAAATGGCTACAACCAGAATTCACCATTTTGCAAAGCCTAATTAATGGATCCAGAGAGTGATCATCAAGTCTGCGAACATCTTAGAAAGGGGGACTTCCAGACATTTTAATTCATAAAGTGGTTTTACAAAAAAAAAAAAAAAATCTATTCAAGCTTTAGGTTCAAGTAACCAGAGAAAACATAAACATGGAGGGGACAAGAACAGCAAAACTACACTACAGGGGTAGGGGGCTAAATTGGTATCTAAGTCCTAATCCCTGTACCTGTGAATGTAAAAAAAACAGTCATTGTGAATGTAATTAAGTTAGAGATCTCCAGGTAAAACCCTTCTGGTGTTAGGGTAGACCATAAATCCAAGGACTGGTATCCGTATCACAGAAAGGAAAGAGAGGTTTGAGGCACAGAGACGCAGGAAAGGCCATGTGATATGGAGCAGAGATTGGCGTGATACAGCCACAAACCCAAGGATTGCCAACAGCCACCAAAGTTGGGAAGGAGGAATGGAACAGATTCTCTCTGGGTGCATCCAGAAGGCAACAACCCTGTCAACATCCTGATTTTAGACTTTTAGCCATCAGAACCAAGAGAACAAATTTTTAAAAAGGATTTTACTTTATTTTTTTTTTTTGAGCGAGAGAGAAGAACAAAGGGCAGAGAGAGAGAGAGTAAGAAGTGGGGTTTGAGCTCACCCAAAGTGGGACTTGAATTCACAAACCATAAGATCATGACCTGAGCTGAAGTCAGATGCTTAACGACTGAGCCACTTAGGCACCCTAAAAGCTTTTATTTTTAAGCAATCTCTACACTCAACACGGGGCTCAAACTTACAACCCGGAGATCAAGAGTTGCATGCTCCACTGAGCCAGCCAGGCACCTCTGTGAGAATAAATTTCTGTTGTTTTAAGCCACCAGATTTCAGGTAATTTGTCAGAGCAGTTCTAAGAAACTAATACAAAGGAGATGTAATTGACAAAACCCTGGGAAAGACAGGGAGGGACAGGAAAGTTTACAGGACAAAAGACCAAGTTTCTTCAACAAATTGCAAGGAAAAAAAAGATAAAGGAAATCTATACATAGAAGAAGAGCCTAAGGAGATGCATCAACTAAATACAACCTGGGCACCTTATCAGAATACCGATTCAAATAAATTAAACAAAACAAAAAAGTTGTGACATCTGAGACACCTGGTAATTTGAATTAGATATTTGATTATATTAAGAGGTTATATATTTTTATTAAGTGTCTCTCAGTAGATGCATGCTGAATTGTATACAAATGAAATGATGTATTCTTTAGGATTTGCTTCAAAATAAGATGGTAGGAGGTGGTGGGTAGGCATCTAGATAAACACAATCGGCCATGAGGTGCCAAACTGATAACCGAAATTGAATGATGGGTGTAACATTCATTATGTTCAAAATTTTAGTATGTTTAAAGTTTTCCATAATAAAAAGAAATAAGACAATTCTAACTATCCCCCCACCCCGCAAACAGCCAAGAAAACAGTTAAATATAATGAGATACAGCACTCTATATCCACAGACTAACCAAACTTAAAGAGCATCAATAACAAGTGCTGGTGACGAAGAATGTGATGACCCCCTCCCCCACTGCTTGGAGTGCATGCAGGGGACCTACCAGAGTTGCACATAAGCATAGCTGACAACCCAGCCAATCCCCTCCTAGGTACCCAACAAATGCATTTAACTATGTATCCAAGGTCATGCACAACAACATTCAGGATTACATTATGGCCCCAAATGGGAAACAACCCAAATATCCATGGATAAACTATGGTGCTGTTATATAATGGCATTTCATAGAGCAATAAAAAAAATTACAATCACATACAATAATGTGAACTACACTAAACAAAAGGAAGGAAGATAGACTTGTACAAAAACATGTAACATATGATTCAACACAAGTTCCAAAAGGGGCAAAGCAAATCAACAAGGTCAAAAGATAAACTGGTGAGTCACCTTTGGGAGAAAGTATTGGTAATATTCTGTTTCTTGCCCAGCTCCTGGTTGTATGCTACATTTACTCGGTGCTACATTACATCATATATACACCATACATACGTTATCTATGCAGTTTTCTATACCTTAGTGAGAACATGGAGAAAGAAACTGGAAGGAAAAATGGAGTTAGCAAACTCTTGTTTTCTTGGCAAATAGTAGCAAAAAAACCCCCATGAAAGCATATTTTTGCTTTCTCTGTGAAGGAAACACCAGTGAGAAAACACTGATAAAGCAGGTGAGAGGGAGAAGAGCTACAACACTGTTCTCAGCAAGCTGGAAAGGCGGAGGTCAGGGGCTCTGGAGCGAAGGGCTAAGAGTCCGTCCATAGTAACATATGAGATGAGTAGACAGGTAAGGAGATAGAAAGCTAGAGTTTGCCAAGTTCTCTTTTAGGTGTTCCCATTTTTCTCTAACAAGTAGGGATCAAGTCCATTAACTGGTGTGAGCATGGGTGAGGAGGTGTGCTTGGGAGGAGCAGGGTACAACTGTCTGGGAGAGTGGCCTAGGACAGTGTCTTGTGCTGCTCTCCTGTCTCCTGTGAGATCCTAGTGGAGGTCTGTGAGCTCGAGGAAGGCCAGTCAACATGGCTGTTTTTCCCACCATCATCTGCTACACAAACTGAAAGAAAGTGAAGGCTGTATTCAAGGAAGTGATTGCAGCGGACCCCAGAAGCAGAAGTCAAGGAGAGGAAAGAAAGGTGATGAAAGGTGGTAGGCTACCCAGTGGGTATCGCTTACCACTGCTGCTGAGGTGGGAAGACAGAGGTAGGCTGTGGGTCACTGGAGGACAGAAGAAAAGGTTAAGGAAGGCTTGAGCTGGTGGGTGTGTGCTGATGGATAGGAAAGGAGGGTAAGGAGGCATTCAAGCAACTGAGAAACCAGAGACCTGGGAAGTCATTTCAGACAGAATGACAACCAGATGTTAGGTACCTTCTGAAGGACATACAGACATACCCCCCAAATCAAATTGGAATCTAATCAAGCCGCTCTAGCTGTCCTGACCAACAAGGTAGCCTCTGGCCATACGGGGCTACTAAGTTAAGTACTTGAATGGTGGGCAAGTGCAACCAGGAGCAAAATTTCTTATCGGTATTTCATTTAGATAATTTAAATGAATTTAAAACTGATATTTCATTCAGTTATTAGAAAACTTTTCAGTGTACCTGGAATGACTTGGCTTTGTCAAAGTGTACATTTCAAGTGAAAATTTTTTGAAATCTGAATATAAACTGAGTGCTTCTGAAGAGGGATGGCCTGAAAGTGGCAGTGAGACACCAAGAGGCCGTGGAGCCCAGCACCAGACCCAGGATAGGGAGGAGAGTGAGGAGGAGACGAGACTCTGAGGAAGAGCTGGGTTCTGTTTAAAGAAGGCAGGCACACTCAGAGAGGAAGGAATTCCGAGAATGACACACGCAGCTACCTGGCACAGCAAAAAGGTCACAGGGAGGCAGCCATGTGGAGGAGAAAGTTGCCAATCTTTTTGTCTCCGAGTTAGTGAAATTTCAAGATGTGTATCTCAGTGCTGGTTTATTTACACACACTGTGTCTATTTGTGCTGGGCATATTGTGGTTCTTTAAATCAGGAAACTCACACCCTTTAGGTTTGGAAATTTTCTACGGGTTATTTTTATGTGATATTCCTCCTTTTCTCTGATCTCTCACTGAAATAGCATTACTTGGAGGTGGGATCTCCTGAGCTGGTTCTCTTTCTTGTCTTTGCTCTTCTATGTTCTATTTTCATTTTCAATCTACGTTTGAGAGATTTCCTCAACTGTATTTTTTTAAGTTGTTTTTTTTTTTAAACTTTTTCTTTTTAATGTTTTATTTATTTTTGAGAGAGAGAGAGAGACAGCGTGAGTAGGGGAGAGTCAGAGAGAGAGGGAGACAGAATCTGAAGACAGGCTCCAGGCTCTGAGCCATCAGCACAGAAGCCAATGCGGGGCTCGAACCCACGAACCATGAGATCATGACCTGAGCTAAAGTCAGACACTTAACTGACTAAGACACCCAGGTGCCCCAGGTTTTTTTTTTTTTTTAAGCTTATTTTGAGAGAGACAGAATAGGGGAAGGGAAGGGCAGAGAGAAAGAGGGAGAGACAGAATTCCAAGCAGGCTTTGCACTGTCAGCAGAGCTAGACGTGGGGCTTGAACTCACAAACTATGAATGAGATCATGACCTGAGCTGAAGTTGGATGCTTAAGTGACTGAGCCACCCAGGTGCCCCTCTATTTATTTTTTTTTAAGTAGGCTCCAGAGCTCAAATGCAGGGCTTGAACTCACAATTTTGAGACCAAGATCTGAACTGAGATCAAGTCGGACCCTTAATTGAATGAGCCACCCAGGAGCCCCTCCTCAATTATATTTTCTAACTTCTCTGAGTTTGATTTCTGCTCTTGCCATTTGAATGTCAGGATACATTCTTTTGTTCTCCAAATGTTCCTTTTGGACAGCACTGCCTTCCTGTTGCATGGATACATCTTTTTTGTCCTTTGAAGACAGCATTCAGTTTTGGTCTTTATTTGCTTTTACTTTTTGTTTTTGTTCTCCTGGCCTTGCCTCTGCATGTTCCAAGCTGTGTTTTTCAGTATGTCTAGTGGTTTGTCAGAAGGCCCCTCAGACACCTGCTTGGTTGTGTGTTCATGATTAGGAACAGGGCACTAATGCTGGCCAGAAGCTCTGAGTTCAAGGAAGAACTTGCCTACTTTAAATTTCACTTACAGGGGGATCTGATTCCCGACCTTATGAAGCCCCTAGTGCTGAGATCTTTGCATTTTTCCCCTTGAACTGGACAAGCCCAGAGAGAAAGTGCAGTCAACATCTCACTTTTTGTCAACAGCATTCAACTGCTGAGTCCCGCCAGCTAAAAGGGAGAGGGAACTGCTAGGTCTTGGCACTCTGCAAATCTGTTCCTGGTAGAATACTCCTGGCTCTGTTCAGTGGACCATCTGCAGATTTAACCCTCCAGGTGCATGCTGGGGTTGGGAGGGGCAGTGTATCCCAAAGTGTGGGGAGGGAAGGGATGCTGGGCTCTGACCCTCTCTACACACTGTAACCCAGCTGCTCCTATTCAACCCAGTCTTCTATTCCCTCCTCATCGTTGTATGCTTATGTCTTTTTAGAAAGCCTCTTTGCTAAAAGTCCTATAGAGTTTTGAGAGGATAAGAAATGTAGAATTGCATGTTCAACCTGCCCTGCATTTTCATTGATAAGGCTCCTTTGCCACAGACTGACATCCTTAAAAGAGACGGGTCCAGGCAAAGCCCTGCATGTGGAGATCCTATATGGACCCAGCAGCTTATGTTCTCTCCACTATGTTTTAACCTTTATAATCTTCCGTAGCAGACACACATCAGCTTGGTGCAGCCATACATAGGAGTGCTGCTCTGGGACATGTGACTGCCCACCTCCTGCCTCCTAAGTTTTCAAGCTCAGTTTCAGAGCACAGTACTCACTGTCCTGCCCATCACCCACCAAGTCAGGGTCTAAGGCCACATAGTCCACTTCCATCGTTGAATAGGGCCCTTACTTAATACCTGGGAAACTGCTTGCCCTGAACAATTCATGCTGGCTGATGAGGAAAACAAATACACGGTACACATTAATGTGCCTACCTGGACAAGCCTAGGGAGTCCAGGATTGAACTCCACAAAACAGCCAGAACTCCTAAAGGAGTATGCAATGGCTGCTGATAAACTGGCCCCCACGGGTTAATGGATTCTCCCCATCCTATGGTCTGCATTTGGCAAGGCCCTACTGAACAAGCCTGTGGGGAGGCTATATTGAAAGAGATCAAAAAATGTCACAGAAAAGGAGGGATTTAGAGTTTGCTAGCAGCACCAAAGAGAGCCTAATGTTTCTACTAATTATGCTCAGAACTAGAGGTGTCGTGTGGCGTTACTGGGTCCACCTACCCATCCGTGGCAGGCTTCTTCCGGAGGATACTTGGCCGGGGGGACGAGCCCTGGGCTGGAGCGTTGGTGCTGGCACTCTGGCTGTGGGTCTGCACCACAGTGGTTGCTGCTGGAGCCGCACTGAATGGACTGCTAATAGGGTTGGCTACGATTGTGGCTCCATCCGCCAGTACCACTGCTGGAGGACAGGGAGGGCGCAGGAGAGGACAGTGACGAAAGGGAAACAAAAATAAACATTCCTAACATGTCATGTAAGACAAAAACAATTAGACCACCAGAATTAGAGTACTCATGTTATAACTGTCCAATCTCAGGAAGGTAAGGTTTAGAGCACAGCGTTCATCTGCCTAAAAGCAGATGGCAAAGTGGGAGGTTACTAAGTCTACTGATGCACGATCAGTAACCACTTCTCTTTGCTTCAGAATCATAATTACTGATAAATCAGATAAAATACATAATGTACCCAGTATACTTCAAGAAACAGTCTCCGTTCTTGTGAAATACCATTGCTTCTCAATCTCTAAAAGTGATACAACATTCCAGCTTTACATACAACTCCAAAGAAATAGCCGAATGAGAACACTGTAATGAGGTGAATCGGCTCTTTCAACTTTATAGACTAGTGCAAATGCATATTAGGCTGTTTATATACATAGTTTCTAATGTTTACAATGACCCTGACAGAGAAGTTCTAGGCAACTCATGTTATAAGGAGGAAACTAAAGCAAAGAGAAATTACTAGAGACCACCAAGCCAACAAGTGGCAAAACCAGATTTTAAACAATTTTTTTAAGTTTATTTTTTTGAGACAGAGGGAGGGAGGGAGGGAAAGGAGTGGGGGGAGAGAGAGAGAGAGAGAGATCGAGATCGAGTGGGGAAGGGGCAAAGGGAGAGAGGGAGACAGAATCGCAAGTGGGCTCCACACTATCAGCACAGAACCTGATGCAGGGCTCGAACTTACGAACTGTGAGATTGTGACTTGGACTGAAACCAAGAGTTGGATGCTTAACCAACTGAGCCACCCAGGCGCCCCAGAACTAGGATTTTAAACCCATTATATCTCCTTCTCCCACACCAACTTCCCTGCAAAAAACTCAAGTTACCTGAGGTCTTTCCTTCAGGCTGAGGCTGCTGAGTGCCCATTGGTGCAGGCTGCAGTCCCTGTGTGCTGATTGGGGTTGCTGAGTGAATTCCCTGTGTGCCCATTGGTGCTGGCTGTATTCCTGGAGTCCCAATGGGGGCTGGCTGAATCCCCTGTGTACTGATAGGTGCTGGCTGGATCCCTTGGATATGTCGAGCATGAGAAGCATCCACTGTCATCAACTGCATGGGGTTTAGGTGGACCGTGGACGCCACTCCAACGCCAGTTTGGGCTGTGATGGCAGAGTTTGGAGCCTGAGCAGAAACTGAAAATAAGACAGAACATGACTATAAGAATATTACCTCTGATTAGACATGGCACACATATAGAGAAAAACACTGAAATGAAAACAGAATTTTCCACTGTATAAGTTCTAAATCCTCAGTTTTTTTTGGAAGTTTATTTATTTTTAGAGAGCAAGAGCGAATGAGGGAGGGCCAGAGAGAGGGAGAGAGAGAATCCCAAGCAGGCTCTGTGCTGTCAGCGCAGAGCCCATTAGGGGCCTTGATCCCACAAACACTCAGATCATCACCTGAGCCTATATCAAGAGTCAGATGCTTAACTGACTGAGCCATTCAGATCCTCTAACTTTTTTTTTTTTAGCACTACCTAAAGCTCTATATAAGAGTTTTCCCTAATTTCCTATCAACTTGATATGCTCTTACTGCAGGTTACTACTAGAAATAGCATTAAAACCAGAAAAGGCAATCATCCAGTAAATTCCAAATGTGAGCCAGCGAACTGTGTTAAATAATTAAAATAAACTTTATGAAATATACCTGTAGCTCCCAAGTCAAGAATCTTTGCTTTAATTGACAGAACCATCATCACAGGCATTTCTGACATATGGTAGCTATGAATTTTAAATTCCATGTATCCACAGAAGAGACAGAAAACAAGCAAGTTTCCTTTTTTCTATCATGTATAATAAAAACAAACTCAATAACATAAAAATGAGAACAACAGCATTCCCAGGAAGCCAAAAGAAGGAATTTTTTACTTTTCATGGAAAGAAAAACAGAAAAGATGTTTCTTCTCTGTGGCACCTGGGTGGCTCATGGTTGAGCATCTGACTCTTGATTTAGGCTCAGTTATGATCTCTCGGTTCGTGAGTTCAAGCTCCACACTGGGTCAGGACAGAGTCTGCTTGAGATTCTCTCTCTCCATCTCTCTGACCCTCTCTCTCATGCACCACACACATGTGCCTTCTCTCTCTCTCAAAATAAATAAATACACATAAAAAAAAGATGTTTCTTCTCAGTCATCAAAACAATCCAGAAACAAATATATGTACCCTGAAATATTACTGAAATATTACTTACAATATCCAAGATATAGAAACACCACTAAGGGTCCACTGACACATAAATGGGTAAAGAAAATATGATATCTGTGTCTACACACACACACACACACACACACACACACGCATGCACACACATGCACACCAGTATTATTTAGCCTTAAAAAGGAATGAAATCTTCTCATCTGTGACAACATGGGTGGACCCTTATTAAGCTAAGTGAAATAAGTTACACAAAACCAGAAAAAAACTGTTACGATGTCACTTACATGTGGAATCTAAAAACAAACAAAACCAGGGTGGGAGACATGTGTGAAGGAAGCCAAGGGACAAACTTCAGTTATAAAATGAGTCACAGGGATGTAACGTACAACATGGTGACTGTAGTCAACACTATGTTGTACATTTGAGAATTACTAAGAGGGTAGATCTTTAAGTTCTTCTCACAAGACACAATAATTTGTAATTATGAGGTGACAGATATTGACTAGACTTACTACATTGATCATTTTGTAACATACATAAATATGAAATCATCATGCTGTACACCTGAAACAAATATAATTTCCTGTCAATTATACACCAATTAAAAAAGGAGGGAGGGAAGGGGGTGATGGTCATGGTGGGGGGCACTTGTGGGGAGAAGCATTGGGTGTTATATGGAAACCAATTTGAAAATAAACTATTAAAAAATAAAAATAAATAAAATTTTTAAGCTTAAAACATTAAAATAATAATAAAATAAAACAAGCCACTTGAAAACAGGACACTGTAAGCTGGTTAATAAGTCACTCCTTCAGCTGTGTCCATCTATGCAAAGATCCACATGTCTGAGAAACAATGTATTATCCCTCATCTGCACCGACAATGGCAGTATTGATAGTGGAAGAAATAAAGTGCTGTTGACTGAACCATTCACTTTCCAGTGTTTGTATCCATCAGGACTACCGTAGTGGTGAAAGAAGACACTTGGAAAAATAATAATGTAGAGAAACAGATGGTTGGCAGGATCCCCAATACTTCCGACAGTCCTCTTCTGATGGATACTTACAAATAAATGTTTATATAAAATGACAGTGTCTGCACAGACGGTTCTAGCTCAAGAGGGGAGAGGGACCTGTCATGTCCTCTTCAGCTGGAGAGCATTCAGAGAGATACATACTGGTCATGAATTACCTTCTGCAGAAAGGCAATAGGACTGCACTGTTACAGAAATATCAACTGACTGTGTTAGATGAAGAAACTTGAAGGCAGTGCTGTTGCTGATGGACACTTAAGAATTCTCAGCATTAAATGTCTCACATACACATGTGAAGTTTACTTGTAAGCATGGTTCTACCATACTTTTTGCATCCTACTTTTTTTTAAAAAACATTTATTTAGTTTTGAGAGACAGAGAGAGACAAAGCAGGAATGGAAGAGGGGCAGAGACAGGAGACACAGAATCTGAAGCAGGCTCCACGTTCTGAGCTGTCAGCACAGAGCCTGATGAGGGCTTGAATCCACGAACTGTGAGATCATGACCTGAGCCGAAGTCACATGCTCAACCAACTGAGACATCCAGGCGCCCCCTGAATCCTACTTCTGACATCAGTTAAACATGGTTTTATCTTTATAGGATTGTTAATGAAGAAAAGTTGTTTACAGAGATGTTATGACTCTTCCTTTCTCTGTGCCCCTCCCTTGCTCATACTCTCTCTCAAAATAAATAAGCATTAAAAAAGAGATGTTATTACTTTGATGTACAGCAAAATAGGACAGAAAACTCAGAACAACTTGTCAGCTATTTTTCCACATTAAAATAAACCTTGGGGAAACTTTTGTAGGGGAAAAAAATAATAAAAAACCCAAAGCAGAGACTGAGGAACCTGTTTTCAAAGCTATTTAAATCAATCCTGAGAATCTAGACTAATGCTGTCCAATGGATATATAAGTCCGTCACAATTGTAAACTTTCTAGTAGCTACATTAATAAAGTAAAAACCAGGCCAAATTAATTTTAATGCTATATTTTGTTTAAACCAATATATCCCAAATATTACACTTTCAAGATATAATCACTATAAAATAATTAGTAAGCCATTTTACATTCTCTTTTCCCTACTGTTCTCAAAATTCAGGGTATGTTTCACTATTTAAAAAACTTTTAAAATTAAAACATTTTTATGTTAGAGACAGAGAGAGAGAACACGTGAGAGGGGTAGAGGGGCAAAGGGAGAGAATCTTAAGCAGATTCCACACTCAGCACAGAGCTCAATGTGGGGCTTGATCCCATGACCCCAGAGACTATGACCTGAGCCCAAATCAAGAAGCGGATGCTGAACTGACTGCCCCACCCAGGTGCTCCAGAGTATGTTTTATTCTTAAAACATATCTCAAATCAGATATTGGCTTCAATTTTTATCAGTAGTTTTATCAGGAATATTTCATTTGTATGTTGATTCAATATAATCTACAGTTTTAAAATAGTTTCATTATCACTAAGTTGTTCCAAACATATCCAAAATTTCTCTAATTTTCATTAAGTAAAACAAAGAAAGTCAGTTTTCATTTGTGCCGGGTCCCTGCTCAGTGCTCGTGGCTCCCCGTGGCCCTGGCTGCAGTCCTGGAGCTCACAACAGAAAGGCAATACCCACAGTCTGGCTCTCTTATCCCTAAAGCAAGCTGAGGATCTCATAGGTAAAGAAAACACAAACTCTGAGGATTAAGTATTATTTTTTCTGGATTAGCAAAAAGAACACTATTTGCAAGTTAGGATGGTGAGAGTTGAGCATAACTGGGCTAATATTAAAAATACAACAGATATCCCACAAAACAATAGAAACTCCATAAAGGTACAGCTTTTCCCATTTTAGCTTTACTGCCATTTTCAGATATAAAAAGTTGTTAACATACTTATCTCAAGGTGGGATAAAATCATGCAAATATGAGTAGCAACCTTTTTACAGATCACACAGATGCGATCTAAAACCTTGAAGCTTCAGATTATAACCTTATCTGAATATGAAAAGAGAAGCTAGAGTAATGGAATCCATACTAGAAATACTCACTGATCAACTGTCATCTCATTGCTTACAAAACCTGGAAAGATAAAAGTCCTCTTAACAGCAGGACTGTACCTGGATACTGTCGGATGGTGGATACAGAGCTGGTGATTGGGGTGTACGTGTGCGCAGCCAGTGGGTATGCAGAAGGTGGGTATGTTGGCAAAAAGTACTGGAACTGAACGGGAACAGACGGTCTATAGATGGAAGACAGATAATATGAACCAAAATGTATCTATTTTCTTCTTCACTTTCAAATGATCTTATCCCCCAGATCCTTGTTCATACCCTTATACGCCACACCAACATTTCCCCAATAGTGTCCCAAATAGACTGTTAGAGCAAAGGACATACCCCTAGAGAGAGGAATATTTTAAAAAATAAATGGGTACTATAAATAACCATTATAATAAACATAGAAATATACAGAGTAATAATTACCAAAACTGACTCAAAAAAAAAAAAACAACCCCTCAATAATCAAAAGTTTGCTCTGCTCAGTTCCACTTAAAAGGCTCTTAAATTCAGACCGTTTTTACTGAAAGTCTTATCAAACACGTATAAAACAGATAATCCCAAACTTGTACCGATTGACTCAGAGACTAGAAAAAGAAGAAACAAGATCTAATTTATTTTTTTAGCTTAATGTACTCCTGATATCAATTCTGGACATGGAGAAAAGATAAACAAATCTCCCTCTTGACATCAACACAAAAATTTCTAAGTAAAACTTAATTGAGTACTATGTAAAATAAAATACATCATGACCAACTAAGGTTTATCACAGGAAGAATAATTTTCCGAATTTCTACTAATGTTTTAGATACTATTAAAAAATTAAGAGGACAATCATTTGAAATATCACAAAAGATACACAAAAAATATTTAATAGAAACTAATATAACACTAAATGTTAACTAGAACAGAATTAAAAAAAATACTCCCCCTCCAAATTTTAATTGCATTTGATACTTATTCATAATACAAATACCTAAAAAATAGGAATAAAAAAACCTTGGTTCCTCAATCTGAAAATAGCATCTACCAAAATTTCACAAGAATTCCCATTCAGGTGAGGAATAAGTTAAGAATATTTACTATCTCTGCTCTATTCAATATCATATTGGAAGCTCCAGTTAAAGACAAAAGAATTGGTATGCGAAATGGAAACGAAAAAAGTCCCTCATATACCTACATAGGAAATCCAAGAAAACCTACAAATTTTAGGGCTAACAGGTATGTTCAGCAAGGTGCGTAGACAGAAGACTAACATATTAAAACCTATAAGCATTCCTATACACCACAGTCTGTCCTCAAACGAGAACATTTAAAAATTATCCAATTCTGAAATTATATGCACTGTACATACCAGCTTCTCGCTGGGGAAGAGGAGATATAAATATGGAACAGGGGGAGGAAATGGGGTTGAACTAGAAGTACCAACATGTACTAAAGAGGTTTTACAACATTATATACTTCCTATTTCTGTCTGCTAAAAGGGCTTGGGAAAAATGACTATCCAGTAGCAATGAATAGACCTAATGCCTAGATCCAGGTTTCTAAATGACAAGAAGGAACCAGGTCTCCCTGGGGAAGTGGGAGCTGCCAGGGCTCAGACAATACTCTGCAGGAGCTCGGACTATCTTGTTACAGTGTAACAAGGAGGGGCTAGAATGTATGGGACATGGCAAAACCCACAGGGACTGGTCTGAAGAAGCTCACAGAGATAATCTGAGCATCAAAACAGAGGACGGTAATGGATTGTAATAGTGAATAAACCAAATCCATGAGGCCATGCTGATTTAAAAAATTAGATATACCACAAAATAAATGGGTATAAGTAAGAGAATGCTTATTTACCTATGAATGCCAAGTGATACATGTGGAAGAAATGATCATTAGAAAAAGTCACTATTTTGCAACCATCATGCTGCAAGCATCAACTGATTCAGCCAAGAACCAAAAGACGCTAACACCACTGAGAAAAAGTTTATTGAGGAATAAGATATTTACAGTCTCCAAGTATTTCAACATGGATCAGTGGTTTACAAAGAAAAAAAATATACTTTTATGGAAAAATCTGGCAAACACCACTTTCATTACGTAATTAGCGTTGCCACAGCTAATAATGAGACACGAGGGTGGCCTGAGCTCTCTGATGTGGTAACAGGGGGAAGAATGTATCACCTATGTGGTATTTGCTCCAAAAATGTATACCCTGGATCTAACAATGAGGAAACAACCCAACAAGCTCAAACTGAAGAATGTCCTACAAAAACAACTGGCCTGCCTATACTCTTAAAAAATGTCATTGAAAAGGAATGGAAGACTAAAGAATCATTCTGGGTAATTATACTGTGGTTATGAGGTTCTTTGGGGGTGAAAAGGAAAGTACTTAGGGATAAAGGGTCACGATGCTGTAATCCATACCGTCAGACTAGCTCAAAAGAAAGCAAACACAGAAACACACCAAACAAAAAAAGCAGGTACTAGCAGAACATCCATCAAAAAGAGAATAGCTCAATAAACACAGCACATTTTCATAAAGTGAAAGAAAGAAATTATACAACATAGTATTTTCAAGGGGAAAATTTGAAAGTAAGTGTATATATGCTATATTGTGGCACATTTTGTTATTGAAAAATCAAAACTGGATACAATGGGGCAGTGTAAGTGGCACATTCCCTCCTACCTATTGTCACTTCGGGTTTCCATGGCCACAGGATTTGGAGAGGCCCGATGACCTGAAATGGGAATCAGGCTGCTCCTCTCCGCAGGGTAATCAGGCTGGATCCGAGGAGAAGTGTGTGTGATCTGCTGAGGCACCACCTTAGCTACAAATGCAAAATCCAATCACATTACCTCTCATATGCTTTTATTGGCATGCCAAAACATTCTTGGCCAGCAACAATCTTAAGAATGCAAACAGTAATAAGAAGCCTGGCTTTTTAGTTTTAATCATAATAAAAAAAAGAGGAGTACATATGGTTTCAACTGAATCATTTCAATCCAATACTCCACTGATACATTTATACATTTATTTGTCAAATAGGGTTCAATATCACTACTTTAACAAAAATACCATCAATCAGGCCCTTTCCCCCAGGCCTGGCTTCTTGGAAACCTTTTCTTTAAAAGGAGAAAAAAATTTTAATTAAAAAAAAATTCAACAAAATTTTGAATACAGACATGGCAAAGATCTTAGCTTCTATTCCAGGGTCCATAGCTAATTAGTAATAGGGAGCTAATTAGTAATGAGTCAATCTTTCTAATTTCCAAGTCTTCAGTTTCCTCATATATAAGGAGGCCTTCTCTAGATAATCACTTTATTTCTAAAGTTTATTTATTTTGAGAGAGATAGCATGAGTGCGGGAAGACCAGAGGGGGGAAGGAGAGGGAAAGGGAAAGAGAGGGGAAGGGAGAGAGAAGGAGAAAGGGGTAGAGAGAGGGAGAGAGAGAGAGTCGCAAACAGGATCTACACTAACAGAGCAGAGCCTGATGTGAGGCTCAAACTCACAACTGTGAGATCATGACCTGAGCCAAAACCAAGAGTCAGATGCTTAACTGACTGAGCCACCCAGGTGCCCAGATAATCACCCCAGGTGCCCAGATAATCACTTTATTCTTAGGTCCTCTGAATGTCCTCTGATTTTACACAATGCTTCCTTTTTTGAAAGAAATGCATAACGCTCTCTTTTTTGAGAGAGCAGGGGAAAGGCAGAAAGAGAGGGAGAGGCAGAATCCCAAGCATGCTCTATGTTGTCAGTATAGAGCTGGACTTGGGGCTCAAACTCATGAACCATGACATCATGACCTGAGACAAGATTAACAGTTGGATGCTTAGTTGACTGAGCCACCCAGGTGCCCTTACATAATGCTTTATAGCAAAAATCAAAATGACTCTACAGAGTTTTCAAATATAATGTGAGGCTCAAAGTTTGCTCTCCTCTAGCATTTGCAATCAAGTTTAGTTTAGAAGGTACAGCTGAACTGGAACCTACTTTAGCGTTCTTATAGAACTGACTGTTAACTCTATGTGAGCGAATCTGGAGAGCAGACTTGCACCCTACATCAGAGAGATAGAAGGACAGGTACCATCTATGGAACCAAGTTACAGAAGGGACAGGCACATCAATACTGGTGACTAGGATGATGCCCCCACATCATCTAAAGTGCAGTGCACCTAACGCCAGTGGTAAGCAGCACAAACCCACTAGGATACCCAGCTATTTCCCAAGGGAGGCAGCTGGAGGCACTTCTATAGGATGATAGCTGGGACGCCTAATTCAACCACTGATGACGGCATCTCATGGCTAATGGAGAGAGAAGCTGGCATGACACATTTTCCATGGGTGGCAAGTAGAGGGGGAGCACAACGGGAAGCAATTAAGCCTTGTTTTTCCACTGTACACATACAAGATAGGAGAAAAGAATGCTTCCAATAGGAATTCACTAAGCAGAGCAGCTAACCACTGGTTGGAAAACTATACACACACCCATGAATTTATAGCTGTACCTTTGTCTTCTAATTAAAAAAAGCTACAGGGGCACCTGGGAGGCTCTCGGTTAGGGTCCAACTTTGGCTCAGGTCACGATCTCACAGTTCGTGGGTATGAGCCCTGCACTGGGCTCTGTGCTGACAGCTCAGAGCCTGGAGCCTGCTTCAGAATCTGTGTCTCCCTCTCTCTCTCTGCCCCTCCCCCACTTACGTTCTGTCTCTTTCTCTCTCTCTAATATAAGCATTAAAAATTTTTTTTTTAAGCCACATATTCTCAATTATCCAAAAAAAAAAAATCCAAAAAACACCCAAACAGTTCAGGAAAAACATAATGCAAAAATCATAAGTTGAACATAATGCCACCTCTGAAGAGAATCCCGGCTTTCTGAATGCTGTGACCACCTGATTTTTTTTTTTTTTATATAATTCCAACACCTCTGTCATATGTGGTCCAGAGCATGGAGAAAATAAAGACAGTATTCTACTGGAAATGAGCATTCCTTAAAGGCAAAAACTATGCTCATGGTTAATCAGGCTTTTTCTCCTGACTCAACACATTTCTATTAGTAAAAATGGTTGAATTCAATATTTAATCTCACCTGGAGAAAGCAAGTGTCAATTGGAAAAAGCTGCTTAAGTGATTTTAACATATCCCCTAAAACCCTACTTGAAAATCAATACTCTAGGGTTAGCAGGTTTCCTTTCTCAACTGAGGTACCTTTGCACAGGTATCATATAGTGATGTAACACAAAAGTACTTCGCTTACTATAAAACAGGAAAAGAAAACTACAACATGACCCTATTGGTACTTAGACAAAATCAATCACACTAAATAGCGAATGTTAAATCTGGACACTCTGTTAAATGATTTTCTTATCTAGAATTTAGCAAATGGCTAAAAATCAAAGATAAAACAGCTAGGAGATGTAGAATACTACACTGTAACTTAAGACAGGTAAAAAGTTGATACTTTTACCCAAATGAATATATGTATTTCTGTCTCCTGGTACTCTGAGTGAGTTTTCTTCCACAGTGTGACCTTTTAGGAAGATACAGTGACATTAATAGGAACTAATCTCTAAACTCTTTATAGAGAAGATTCAACATGAAACCAGCTCTATAAGGCACACTGCCCTCTCTTTACTGGTCTTTCTTCATAGTGAGACTAGTGAGACTAGTGAGAGTCTCGACTATAAAAACGGCAAGAGTAAGCCTGGCTCTGTTGTGACAGTGCTGAGGAGATACGATCAGAAAATGGCGTGAGGTGACAATATGGAACAAGCAATAATCTTTTTCAACAGAAGTGTGTCAAAGCTAAAATCATACAAACACACAGACCCTCTGAACTTCTTTTTAAACAACGAAATTAAATTTGGAGGGGTAGGAAAGTATGGTCTCTCCAGTGCCAAGATGCAGTGAGCATAATGTAAGAAAGAGCCAGCAGCAGTGTTTTTACTGCTAAAAGTCCACCAGGGGATTCCCTACCATGTTAAGGACTGGCGTGTCCAAATTATCTAAGGGAAGGGGAAGAGCTTTCTGGGTTCCACGGTCATTCTAGAAAAGTGTCCTCCAAGTTTGCCCAGAGGGATGTGAAGCTGCCTGATAAGGGAAGGAGGAGAGGAAGGAAGCACAGCGGGAAGGAACACCCCAGTGCTAGAATGTAGCCAGTACACCAGACTTCTGCCGGTTAAGTACATCAGTGTGTCATCTTACAGAAAGCACTCTTCCAAACGTCTATGAAAAATACTGCAGCTGTCCCACGTCTGCCATAACCAGTAAAACGACTTGCTTACTGTCATACAACCAAATCAAAGCCAGCCCCAGAAAGCAAACCTGGGGCTTGCGAACTAAAGAGAGCCGTGCTCTGCCTCAGAGGTCAGTCTCCGCTTTGGAAGCTGTG
This sequence comes from Suricata suricatta, assembly GCF_006229205.1. NCBI lineage: Eukaryota > Metazoa > Chordata > Mammalia > Carnivora > Herpestidae > Suricata > Suricata suricatta. The sequence continues at coordinate 106,015,598 of NC_043702.1, forward strand.
ATGGTGAGACATCAGTCCCCAGGACAGCTGCTGGTGCCTGTGGGCAAATCCTGCCGGATGCCTGCTCTGTATGGCCCATGGGCCGTACATGGGTTCACACTTCGTCATGGTGGGTGGGTGGGGGAATCAAAAGAAGAACATTTCATGACACATGATACATGAAATCCAGTTTCTGTGTCCATAAAAAGACTGAACTGTAGCCTCACTCATTGTTTATGTATTATCCACAGTTCAGCAGTTGTGACACAGACCTATGAGGCCTGCAAAGCCTAAAAAATTTATAATCTGGCACTATAGAAACAGAGCCCGATCCCTGCTCTTAATAACTAAAGTTTGGCTGCCAGAAACTTTTCAAAGATTTTTTTATTCTCCTTAAAAAAATTTTTTTTAATGTTTTATTTTTGAGAGAGAGAGCGAGTGTGATAGCGTGAGCAGGGAAGGGTCAGAGAGCGAGGGAGATACAGAATCCAAAGACAGGCTCCAGGTTCTGAGCTGTCAGCACAAAGCCCAATGTGGGGCTCAAACCCATGAACTGTGAGTTCATGACCTGAGCCAAAGTTGGACATTAAACCTACTATGACACCCAGGCGCCCTCAAAAATTTTTTTCTTAATGTTAATTCATTTTTGAGAGAAAGAGGGAAAGAGCAGGGAGAGAGGGAGGCACAGAATCTGAAGCAGGCTCTAGGCTCTGAGCTGTCAGCACAGAGCCCGATGTGGGGCTTGAACCCATAAACCATGACACTGTGACCTGAGCCAAAGTCAGACAGTTAATTTAACCAACTGAGCTACCCAGGTGTCCTTCAAAGATTTTCTTCTTAATATTTGAGGCATACACAAAGAAAACAGGGGAAGAAACAAAGCTGAGAAGAAATTTTAGCATGGTTGTGAAGGACCCTGAGGTGGTGGTCAGATGAAAGCCTGAGGTAATCCACTTGAGGGTTACCACCCTTGCTGCTGTGCTTCACCCAGAGATTTTTCCTGAACGATCTAGTGAGGTACAAGCTCTCTTCTTTCCAGATGCTTGCTTCTCTCTTGTGTTTCCTGTGGACCTTGTCTGTATCTGTGAAGTTAACTTATTTCTTAATAGGTACACACAGGAGAGGTAAAGTCTGATGAATGAAGAAATCAAAGTTGTGTTAAAATGATGTTTACTTTGAGCTCTCAAACATTACACTTCTCTTTTTTTCCCCCTACTCTCAATGCCAAATCTGTATGACAAACATATTTAAGTCAAATTCAGCATTGCTTTGAAAATCAACAACATTAACAAAAAACAAAACCTGACCAATACTAGCCCTCTATACGAAGACATGGTCAGAGGGGCCGAAAAATTCCTTTCAGACTGTGTGTGAAGGCTGCACGACACTTACCGACTGGGATGTTTGAGGTGGTCACAGCGGTAGCATGGGACGAATGTGAGGGCATTGTCATGGTAACAATTGTACTCGTGGAAGCTTGTGTGTGTGACACAGAGCCTGAAATCAGAGGAAAAAAAATTTCAACAATGACCTTGGACATACATTACAGATTCTCAAAAACCTGATAAAAGCTCTTAGAAAAAGATAAGAAACTTTTAGCCTATTCTTTCCTTCTGACAGAAGCTGGGAAATGAAAAGTTAACTGACCACCGAAGCCTCATACTTCCCCAGCAATAGCGCAAGGCTGCTGACTTACCGGCTGTGGTTGCTGAGGGAATGGTGTTGGTCGCCAAAATGGGTGCCACAGTGGCCGCAGCCACGGGTGTGCCGGTGCTGAAGATCGTTTTCTGGAAGGGGCACACCCATAACACAGTTATCAACAAGAACAGCTCCCCCTCAATCCAACTTAAAAGCAATCCCTGCCTTTGACACTATGAGGTTCTGAGCAAGTTTGGCACAACTCTCATTTTAACCCAAGCCTACATGGATGGTTTCGCCTCTGGTCTTACCTGCGCCATGGTGTGAAGCTGCTGTTTTGGTGTCCCTAACGCGGGATGCGATGGCAGTGTGATTCTTGTTGTCACATCCCGTGACTGGGCAGGACGCTGAATACTAATTGCTGCAGATGGTGGGTGCTGGATGGACAAAGCTGGCCGACTGGAAAGACAGAACAGATGTGTGACGTCCAACTTGCTTCTAGTCTCGACACAGGCAGTGGAGGCCATTCACTCTTTTTTTTTTTAATGTTCATTTATTTTTGAGAGAGAAATAGAGTGTGAGCAGGGAAGGGGCAGAGAGGGAGACACGGAATCCAAAGCAGGCTTCAGGCTCTGAGCTGTCAGCACAGAGGCTGACGTGGGGCTTGAACTTGGGAATCACCAGATCATGACCTGAGTGAAAATTGGACGTCAACCAGCTGAGCTGCCCAGGTGGCCCCATTTACTACCTTGTACCAGACCACTGTCATACAGCTGTATTTTTTGTAGGTCTGTAAAGTATACAGATAAACTTAGGAAGTAAATAGCCTGTTAAGTTTCTCTTCTGAAAGTCCCATAAACCTCATTTCCAAAGAATACACCATGAACCAAATCGATTAATCCTTAGTCCTTCTCAGCACTCTCCGTGTAGTTAATCAACACTCTAGGACAATCTTAAGTAAGCATTATTATAATCAATACACTTCACTCTGCAGACAAAACTGGAGACACACACTAAGGTTTTCCTGTTATGAGGGAGAATTACAGACAACCTTGATTAACAGCAGCCTCTGCCCCTGATGCACTGCCCCCAATTTCATATTATTCCTTTCCATGTCATTCCTTACAAAGTTAGTTATGATTGCTTAATGATGAAAGGGCTATCCACACAGAGAGCAGGTCAAATTAACTGGCTGTTAGCTATTAAAATTGCAACAGTGGCAAGAAAACGATACGACAACAAAGTTAGCATCTCAAGTCAGAGGAAGAAGGAACTACTGATAACAAATGATGTTGGGAAGACTATGTAGCCATTTGGAAAAAATAAAATTGGATCCATGCTTCACACATTACACAAGGATAAACAGGAAAAGGGTCAATGATTTTATAGCAAATTAAAAAGTACATAAAAAAAAAGAAATTTTTTATAACTTCAAAGTGGAAGAGAGCTTTTTAACTACTAAAAGCTTTCAAAATCCAAAAGTTATAAAAAGATCAATAAGACTCTGTGATAAATAAGCAAACATACATAAAGCAAAACACACCATAAGCCTAGTCAAAACTCATAAATGAAAGTATAATCTTAACTATACAAGATCTCCTTGCAGTCAATGAGAAAAATAATAGCCCAACAGAAAACAAGCAAAGGATATGCATAGCCAGTTCACTAAAAGGAAAATGCAAATGGCCCCTTAATAAAAGATGTTTTCTCCCACTCACAGTTAGAGAAATACAACGTAATATACACTGAGACATTACTATTCACCTATTAGAATGGCCTCCCGCCCCGGCCCCCACTCCCCCCACTGGACAGCATACTGTTGTCTAAGCTGCAAGGAAACAGGCGCTTCTAAACATTCTGGATGGAGTCTAAACTGGTATAAACCCTAAGGAAGGCAACTAGTAGGTGTCAAAATTACAACTGTATATAATCGCTGATTACTTTTGGGAAATCTATACTACAGATATTCTTGCACATATGTCATTGACGGCAGTATAACTTATCATAGGAAAGGAATGGAAACAGCCTCAAACCCATTCATATGCACAATGGAGCACTATACTGTTACTAAGAGAACAATGAGACTGTCTATGAAATGTGGGAAACTTTTGACATATGTTCCTATAGGAAAAGAAAGCAAAGAGAATCTATGAGTTAATTTTGGTTAAAAAGGACAGAAGTAAAAACTGCATGTGCATCTGACTATATTTAAGAAACCCTGGAAGGAAATCAGTAAGCTATTATCAGATGACTTAGAAAAGCAAAAGGAAAGGAACATAGTATCTTGGTGGAGAGGGGACAGATGAGAGAATGACACCCCTTACTACACATCATTTTTATGCTTTTATGTTTTGGAACCATGTGACTACACATTAAAAAGAAGTTGGTAAGTTGAGCTGTAAGAGTAGACTTGATTGGGACTTCATAGCCTGCGTTGGATCCTCTGTCACCCTCTCTGCTCCTTCCCTGCTTGTGCTTACTCTTTCTCAAAAAGAAATGTTAGAAAAAGTAAAAAAAAAAAAAAAAAAGAAAAAAAAATATATAATTGAGAAAAGAAAAATCCTATAATGTTAAATTTCATTTGGAAATATCAGCATGAAGACAGGACTATGTTTACTATATTGATTACCTTTGTCCACAGAAAGAGCCCAAAAGGAAGGATACCCCAAGAGCAATGTATACCCCTAGCACCCAGATCTTGGGTCTAATTCCCATTCTCCACCAAAGAGAACCAATAATCTTTGGAGAAATGGCTGGTTTCAAGACCAGAAAAGTAGGAAAAATAGAAAAGGGCCTCATTTATCATGTACCAGAAATAGGAAAGTATGGGAACCCAAAGAGATATCAAAATGACATTCAAGCTAGTTTGTAGGGGTTCTCACTCACCAAATTTGGGGCAGCTGGGAAAGAAAGGGATTTTCATTAAAATATATCAAGTAAAGAAAATATCCCTGAGTCCAAAGTAGCAGCTCCCCGCTATTTAAAAAAGATCAAATAGATTAATTAGGTCAACCAGCCAGAAAGTGCTCCCAAGTTTGTTGTCTAAATCATTATACTAGTTATCTTTAATGGCCTCAAAGCCAGCTCTAGGGATAGGGACCCAATTCAGACAAATATAGAAAATACGTGGTTAATTTACAATGAGTGGACTACTGACCATCTTCTAGTGTTGAACTGGATATTTGCTTCACTTCTTTAGCGTGATGACAAGAAGTACTGTAGGAAGGGACTGCCGGTTTGGGATTTTCTCCACCTCTCAGAGAACAGTAACAAGGAAAAGAAAAAGGAATGCATTCTCCATTTTGGCAAAACTAGGAGACACCTGAAACTTCAAACCACAGAAGAGGTAGCAGAACTGCCAAAGGAAATGATACTCAAACATGAGCCACTACAGACAGGATTTCTGTGGCTAGAGTTTAAGGGACAAAATCCAGTCAAGTATAATTCTCCAAGGTGAGTTGCTTAATCTGACAGGGAAACTATAATCTTTTGTTTGTAACAATCAGAGGGGTCACTGAAGCAGAACCTGGATCCACACCAGTTCCAACATCTAAGAATCAACCATGTAGGGTTAACTATGAACCACACATACAAATAAGCACTATGTGAAAACCAGGGTGTGGTGAGGGGCAGCTGGCTGGCCCAGTTGGTAGAGCATGCAACTCTTCATCTCAGGGTCATGAGTTCAAGTCCCATGTTGGGCACAGAGCTTACCTTAAAAACAAACAAATAAACAAACAAACACACACACACATTGTGTGGTGAGACCCAGGGAAGAGATAAACTGGCATTGAGGCAGTCTATCTTCACTAGTAGGAGAGAAGTAATGACCAAGAACACACGAACACAGGATTCTGAGCCATTAGGAAAATTTTCCCTAACCCAGTATACAGCCTAGCCTACAACAAGAACCAATTACAAATAGTGATGCAGAATATGTTCAATTCCATTCACATTCAAAGACAAGTACTCAGAAAGCAACTAGCACAGGATCTATCTCATGATGCTACAAAAAGAAATGGTGGAAAGAAAAAAAGGGAGTTCACTAGAAATACTTTCACTAAGCAGATGAAAATTGTGCCATGAATGAAGAAACTTAATGAAATAACTGCTTCCATGAAATGAAAACACAAAGCAAAGATGTAAGAGCTCACTGGACATAATGATTAGACAATAGAAGGGGCTAAAATAAGCATAGCTCAAGAGAGAAACAGAAGAAAATATTCAGCTGCATCAGGAATGAAAGCAAAACTAAAAGTAGAGCATGCCAGCCACTGCTGGAAACTCAGTAAGAAAGAAGACTGTGAGCAAAGTAAGCAGAATCAAAAGGGGAAAGTGTTAATAAGGCTTAGATAAGGAAGTCATGCAAAAAAGATCTAATAAACACATAACTGGATACCCTCCCACTAAAATGAAACAGAATGAACATATAAAGCTACAATCCAAGAAAACTGTTCATAAATATAGTGTTATGATGTAGATTAAAAACGTACACTATGATTCAGAAGCGAACAATACACTGTGTCACTACATAACAAATCCCAATTAAGTCATTGAAACTCAAAGCTAGAGAATCTTAGGGGCACCTGGGTGGCTGACTTGGTTGAGCTTCCGACTTTTGGTCTCAGCTCACTCAGGCCATGATCTCAGGGTTGAGACTGAGCCTCCCACTGGGCTCGCCGCACAGCATGGAGCCTGCTTAAGATTCTCTCTTCTTCCTTTTGCCCCTTCCCCTGCTCATGTACTCTAGCGCGCTCTCTCTCTCTTTTAAAACAAAACAAAACAAAAAACAAAGATAAAAAAATTAAGAAGCAGACAAAAATATTAAGATGCTTTTAAGATTTAAAAAAAAAAATCAAGCTGGCCTTATGACTTCTGTACATTATCCAATTCTAGAAGGGAGAGGAAAAATGCTGATAAAGTACTCACCAAAAGAATACAGAAACAAAAGAATTATCAGCCACACTACTGCTTAAGTATAATGATTGCTGCAAAATGATTCTATTTTTTTTTTAATGTTTTTTTTTTGAGAGACAGTGCGAGCAGGAGAGGGTCAGAGAGAGAGGGAGACACAGAATCTGAGCTAGCTGTTAGCACAGAGCCCAACACAGGGCTTGAACCCACAAACTGTGAGATCATGACCTGAGCCGAAGCAGGATGCTTAATTGACTTAGCCACCCAGGCGCCCCTGCAAAATAATTCTAAACATGTGAAAACTCAATACTAGTCCGATAAGTTCTTTTTGAAGAAATTAATAGAGAACAGATTTCATTCAATCAAGCGATGAACAATTAAAAAATGATTTAAAAAACTTGCAGATAGGATTACTCTATTTAACAAAAAGAATAAGACCACTTAAATGTTTTTTGTAACTTTCCTTCATTTCTATGCCATGAACCAATTTAATTATCATTGGTGTATCTGGTCTTTAAGAGTTTGTTAGAATTCAGTGAAACCATCTGGGTCTGGTGATATTTCTGGGAGGTCTTGCTTTGAAATTGTTTTTTATTTTTCCAATAGAAATTGGTCTGTTTAAGCTTTTCTGGCTTTACGGGCATCTGGCTCTTGACTTCGGCTCAGGTAATGATTTTATGGTTTGTGAGTTCAAGCTCCACATTGGACTCCATGCTGACAGCACATACCCTGCTTGAAATTCTCTCTCTCTCTGTGCCCCTCCCCCACTCACATGCTCTCTGTCTCTCTCAAAATAAACAAAATTTAAAAAATAAATATGGGGCACCTGAGTGGCTCAGTTGGTTAAGCGTCTGGCTTGGCTCGGGTCATAATCTCACGGTTCGTGGGTTCAAGCCCTGCATCAGACTCTGAGCTAGCTGTTAGCTCAAACTTATTAGCTAGGAGATAATGACCTGAGTCAAACACTTAATTGACTGAGCCACCTAGGTGCCCCTATCACTGTTACAGATTTAAACAGAAAAATCATCAGGTCATTAGGGTTTTTGTCTGTTTGATTCATTAGCGTATTTCTAGTGCCCAGAGTACTGAGACTGGCAAAATGCTGAGAATACATCTCACAAAATTCAATATCCATTTTTTAATTAAAAACACAATACACTGGAAAAGACAGATACTTTGATAACATGGTTTAAAAAAAACTCGTTTTCACTGTCTGCACATTTATAACTTTCAAATTTCCTCATAATGTCTGAATATATTAACTTATTTTTAAGTTTATTCACTTATTTTGAGACAGAGAGCAAACACAGGGGAGAGGGACAGAGAGTCTTTGAGCAGGCTGTGTGCTGTCAGTGCAGAGCCCAACATAGGGCTCAATCCCATGAACCATGAGACCATGACCTGAGCTGAAATCAAGAGTTAGGGCCCTCAACTGACTGAGCCACCCAGGCACCCCTGAATATATTAACTTCTTAAAGGTAATATAAAATTGAAATGAACAACATCTAGTCTATTTTATGTTGGGCAGTTGTGTACCTCTATACCTCAGGCAATATTTTAAACTACCAAACAGTAAAGTATGCTCATTTTACACTAGCAGAGATGAAGGTCAGGAATGTTGAGAAACTTATCTAGTATCACATAGCTAGTTAATGACAGAGCTACTGGTTAAGTGTAAGTCCTAGGCACTCTTCGACATTTAAGTTACTTTCTTCAGATTCTGTTCCAAGCCCTCTCCTCACTCTGGTTCTGGAGAGACTCATACCTCCAACCCTGACCTGCAGCCCACAGGCTGATGACTTCCAAACCCATTACTCTGGCACTGACATCTCTTCAACCACCTGCTGACAACAGCCACTTGACTGTTGCATGGATAAACGCAAGTATCCCAAAAGTCAAAATTATTTCTAAAATCTGCTTTCCTTCTCATTTCCTTTTTATTTACTTGGTCAAACAAGGAAAAAACCAAGTACACATCTCGACTCGCTCTTCCTCACCACTCTGCCCTACCCCCAGCTGGCAATCAAGAATATGGGTGGGCTCCACTCTGACAGATTTGGTCTTCATGCCTACTACCCCTTCTTTTGTTCAGTGAATCGCTTCTTGTTTATACTGCCAAAGGCAACACATAACCAAAGGTATGAATCAAGAAACACCTCCTGGCAAGACTCACATCCCACTGTCTCCCCCCCAGCTTTCACAGCCTTCCTACAATACAGCTTGGGATCAGGAGGACAAATACCATCATGTCTTCACCCAAAGGCGTCATTTCTTAGAGGCACCACAGATCATTCCTCATCGACCAGACTTTATCCATGTATGGCTCTGTCCATCTCTCCCTTTTCAGATACCCAAACCTTCCAATGTAGCCTGGAGACTTACAGTCCTTATCTAGCAAAAGTCCCTACATCCTCAGTCTTTACTCTAAACATATCTTCTACCTCCTTGCCCTAATGAATCTCGGTTTTCCCCTGAGAATACTGCTCCCCCCACCTTTAGCTCTCTCACCTGGGAGACATTTTCTCTCTCATAAATCTCTTCCCCATCTATATGGTCTTCCTAAATTATCTCCTTCACAACTCTTCCCTGGACTCCAAACTCATCTATCAACCTATCTCAACACCTCCACTTCAGTGCTTGGAAGTCAACGCCATATTCCAGTGCCCAAACCAATCAGGAATTCCTTCCCCAAAACCTACTCCTCCCATTGCTCTTTAGCTCACGTTACTACAACATCACCTTCCTTGCTATGCAACTAGCAGGGCTGAAATCCTGACTCTTCTTGTTCTCTCACTGCTCCTATGTAATTCTTCAGAAATCCTCAACCAACTTCAAAACTCTGTTCTGGATCTAACCAGCTCCCACCTCCAGTAATCCTCTCTTCTGGGTTCCTGACATACCATTCTAAACCATCTCTCGGTTTACTACTTTGCCTCTAAACAACAGCCAGGCTGATCCACCCAAAACTTCAGATCATGATGCTGCTCTGCCCAAAACTCTGGTAAGGCTTCCTGTTGCACCCCTGCAAAGTCTAAACCTATAAAGGGTTCCCTAAGGCCTTAAGTGACATGAGACCCTCTTCCCCCCTAGAATAACCTCTTGCCGCTCTCTTCCTATCAGCCTCTTGCTTCTCCTTGGACATGGCAAACACACTTCAATCTCAGGGCCTTTGCACTTACTGTTCCCACTGCTTAGAATGCTCTTATTCTACACCGCCATGTGGCCCACTTTATTACATCTTTCAATTTTCTGCTCCAATCTGTTCTTATCAACAGTCCTCCTGGATCACCTGACATGAAGTGGGAAGCCTGCACTGGCTACCCTGTCACTCCAAATCCCATCCTATCTAATTTTTCCCCAAAGATCTTTGCAGCACCTCAAACACTTTGTTTTTGTGTGTCTCTAGCCCCTAAAAATAGAAAACTCTATGAGGGCAGGAATTCCTGGTTGTTACTGTTTTACCTCCAGTATCTAGAACACTACAGAGCTCATTAAAAAGCACTCAATGAGTACTTACTAGTGTAAATGAAAGGATGAAGAAAAGAAGGGAGAAAGGTAAAGAAGGAGGACTTGATCTTTAAACCCCCAAATATACCTAAGTGCTGAGTCAGTAGCATGTGCTGCTGTTGTAGTGATGACTGGAGACTGAGCTCTGGTGGCTGAGACCGTTGCTACCACAGCTGGAGGGACGGGATTAGAGGTGGTCACAGGGGGACGAGACTATAGAGAAGAGAAAAAACATTTCACTTAAAACAAAAAGCAAAATAAAATACAGTAAGCCAATCACTTAGTGTAATTTAAAACTTGGGCCTCCAAACAAGTATGTTTGTGTTCAAATGAAAGAAAGTTCTCACCATTCTGACTAAGGAATTCTCTGTTCAGATAGGTCATTTTAAGACCAAGAGTCAGAATTACAAAGAATTTTCTATTTTGGCTTGGTAGAGTATATAAATTCCTCCTTTCCAAATACAACTGGATTCAACATTTTATCCTATTAGGAGAAGTTGGGATCCAACCCTTCAGATCTAGATTGCCCACAGATCTGCTGTTGGTTCTGCCACAGACATTTACACTCCCACACAACCAAGGGCTTTCCACAGAGGGTCCAAGCCATTGGACAGAGCTGCTGGCTGTCAGGCCCTCTAAGCCAGCAAACCCACGAAAACAGCACTTGCCTATGGAAGATTCACAGTGCCCAGCTGCTCTGGATGTTTCCACATGGATGTACTTCTCTTACCTTCCCTTATGCTACACCTGTGTATAAAACCTCCACCAAACAAGTTCCACCCTGGGCTTCTCCTACTTATCTGCTGTCAATTCTGTCGATCATCTGAGCCCTTCTGAATAGTTTTGACCTTGACACATGCAGTTCAATTCACAAATGCTGCCCATTCTGGATCTGCCTCTTATCTCCAGACCTTTGATTGGCAGCACCTACGCTGACTGCTACAGCTTGTTGTCTCACACCAGGATTGTCACACTAACTTCAGAATTCAGGTTCTTTCTCCTATCCTTCCTGTAGACCACTTACACTCCAGGGGCCGAGTGTGTTTTGTTAGCCAGCAAGACGGGCTTAAATTAAAAGACAAGACTGCTTTAAATTGAAAACTCTAGCTGGACACATCCTACCCAGTGTCCTACTCAGCATCTTTCCTAACTGTGTTAAACCCAGCTGTTCCACGTATGTGATCAGTACGGCCCCCAAAAGTGTTTGAACTTTCATCTACCGTCTGTGATTCAGCTACATTAATCTCTCAAAGAGATCTCTGTGATCTCACGTTACTATGTTAAAAAAACTTAGTGGCTCTCTCTTGTATATAAAATCAAGTTTATACTCTGTATCTTTGAGCTCTGAATTTAGAGACATCACAACATCCCCTCATAACACACTATACTTCAGTAGTATTGAGGCCACAGATTTCCTTGGAGAAAAGTGGAAAGGCACAGACTGTCTTTCTTGAAAAGCATACACACGTACATAAAAATGTGCACAAAGTACTTAGGGGCTCATAAATCCTTATCTAAATTAAAACCTCTCTGTTCTGGCTCCCCTTTACTAAACCCAGTGTACATGCGCCACCGCCTTCCTCGCCACTGTGCCCAGTGCTGCTCCCATTAGCCACCTCTTCACTTCTCTGAACCTCCTGCTACATCAATCCCAGTGACAGCTTCCCGTAGCTCCGCTCTTCTAAATCTCTACGGCTGATCATTTCACACCGTAGAGAACTCAACCTTCCGGACATCTTGGTGACTAGATCAAAAGTCCCTTGAAGTCAAAGGGCTCTCCCAGGCTCTAGCAGAGCCAAGAGCACCGAGTAGGCACTTCACACTCGCTAGCTGAGCACCCCCAAGCTGACATGCCTGGATTGGCTGGTGAAGGATGTGCTGCACTGCTGGCTGAGCTGCGGCAGCATTCGGCAGCTGGGAAGTCGGCCGCAGGACCGTGGTGACTTTAGAACTGGACATCACAGCAGCAGCAGCTGCACCTGGGAAAAATGGTTTTTATCAGTATGGCTTAGGGGCTCACCATTTAAATCACTTATATGTCCTAGGAAAAGAGTGCCTATACTTTCTGAAACTCATTAGGTCAGTACTTTAGCTGATGTGCTGTATGTATACTTCCCTTTCATCACATACAAAATTAAAAAAACAATTCAAGGATTGTGATTTGATAAGATTAATAATCTGTATTGCTTCTTCAAGGACATTACGAAATGAAACTGTTTTGTTTCTTTAATGGCAAGGATGCAGCAGAGAAGCACACGCTGAACAGCGCTGTGTGGCGCCGCTGCCTTCCTTCAGGCCAAGGCTCCGTGAGCCTCACCGCCTGCAAAGGCTCACTCACCGCCCACAGCCATTGTACCGTCAATACAGGCAAATGTTGCCTCAGAATTTTCATGAAAGTAGTTCTGCTCTAGCACACACTACCCTTGCAATGTGTGAACTTCGCTCTGGGAACCAGTGAACTATGTTATGATCAAGTAAACCTGGTTTTGTACTTGGTAGCCTGATTTTGCCAAGAATGATTTTACACTCTCCAATATAAGGCTACAATTTCTGACCAAGCAGTTGAAAAAATGTCATTAAATTTAATACTTGACTACCTATCAGATCTTAACTGTAAGAATAAGCTCATCTTATGGCTATGTTACTTGAGTTACCATTATCACTAAGCTTTAAAAATATTCAGCATTTGACTTGGCAACGAGAAAGAACAAAATCATGCCATGTGCAGCACCATAGATGGAACTGGAAGGTATTATGCTGAGTGAAAAGTCAGAGAAAGATATCAAATGTTTTTACTCATATGTGGATCTTGAGAAACATAACAGAAGACTATGGGGAAAGGGGAGGGGAAAAATAGTTACAGAGGCAGGGAGGCAAACCATAAGAGTCTCTTAAATACTGAGAACAAACTGAGGGTTAATGGAGGTGGGGGAGAGGGGAAAATGGGTGGTGGGCACCGAGGAGAGCACTTGTTGAGATGAGTACTGCATGTTGTATGTAAGTGATGACCCATGGACCATTTTGGACTATCACAGGTTTGAGGAGTTCCTCATTATAAAGGACAATCTTTAGACCATACTAAAAATCTAAATTGTTTTAAGTTTACACCCAAAAGCGTATGGATGCTTGTTGAGATGTGACTACAATTAGCACATATTAGACCACACCAAAAATGGGTGCTGCTCTAAGTTTATTTCTGTTGTACTGTACCTTTAATAAGCTGATTCTAGATATATTTTTTGTTATATCTCTTTCCAAATGTGTATTTGCCAATGCATTTTGAGAATTTGAACAAAACGTACAGTTTTTACCTCGAGGTAAATGAGAAGCTCCAATGTGAAGAGGGGGCCCAGGAGCATTGCTGCGGATAATAGACATCTGTACATTTGTGGTCATGATATGATGCAGGTTACTGGGATGTCCCTACAAGAAACAGGACATAAAGTTATTTTCATGTGCTTGGGCTTCACCACTGATGCTTAGCCATTGCTTCTAGGAGGTCGGCTGCCTCCAAATGTGGGTCAGGGGGCTCCTTTTAGACAGTGAGTACCCCAAGGGAAAAGATGTTTAGCTTTCTTTATACCATATACTGCATGATGACCCATGCCAGCAGGGTGTGGACACTTCAACTGCCTTGAGTCACTATAATTAGTGAGCCACGGTAGGTGCTGGACCTCTAACAGATGGACTCATCTGTGCCCGCTCTGGGACACTCTCATGTTCAATATTAGTCTTTCACACTTGTCTTCTCTGCCTTGGCCAAAAGCTTTTTTTTGGTCCTATTTTATTTTCCTTATGTGCCACTGCATTCGTCCACTCTTCTTGCTATGCAGGACTTCTCAATAAATGTCAGTTAGCACCCAGCAGGTACTTCCTGATAAGTTCTCTAACTCCCCCCTTCCTCACACGCCCCCAACCCTAGTGCCAGTGATTCCCGGGTGGCGGTTCCAGTACTCCGGGAGGACTCAGCAGTATGATAAGAGAGGAAGAAAAATATATAGTGTCTGCTTGGAATACCAATTTTTTTATCTTGAAAATTTGAAGGGAAATTTTTACATTCAGGTTTTTTCACCAGTCAGCAATTCAAAATATTTAGATAAATCTTATACACATTACAGAAAAGTAGAATTTCAGTAAAATATGTAAGCTGAAACATGAGACTACAAAAGAAGCATTCATGACTAGTGAGCGGCTGGAGGACACCTGAGAGGTGCCCGAGAGACACACCATCATTCTGCTTACAGAAAAATTCTAGAGAAGCACTGCCGCCATGAGGCTGTTCCCATCCCCAAAACTAATCAAGCACAAGTGGACTCTGAGTCCCTCAAGCACATGGACTGTCATCTACACTTATCTCTCACACATAGCACGTGCTCAATACATACTGGCCAAATGACCAAGGCCCCAGTGCGTGGTGGTTTCACTCCCTGCAGATATGCTTCTCTTTCAAACCTACTATCCTCCCCGTGCAGGGATCAGTGACCATTTAATTTTTTATTTAGTACAGTGCCTAATGTACTGCTGGCATTCAATAAATAATGATCAACAGTTTGGCATCTCAGTCTGAAAATCAGCAAATTAAGAGGAAAAAAACCTGTTGTCCACTGATTGTTGCCACAGGAATGGCTGAAGCTTGAGGGATGCTACTCTCCATGGTAACGGTAGCCTGCCCTGGAACCTTGGGGGGGAGTGACAAGGTAGAAGGTGGAGCAGGAGCAATGGGACGGCTAGGCATGGCGGGCTTCGGGGGCGGCTGCGAACAGAAAACCACATGAAACAGATCAACAGCTTTTTACGAGTGATGCATTTCATGCTATTGTTAAAAAAAGTACACAAATCAAACCTGGAGAGTGCCAGGAAAGATCCAGAAGCCTTATATATTTTATCTCTTAGCATCACAGCTCTTCTGCTCAAGTACCGGCATTGCCATTTTACAGATGAGGGAGCATATGAAGCAAGGCTACAAGCCACACAGACAGTAAAAACTGGAGCTGGGGCTCTCAGGCCACATTGTTTCTTCTATACAATGCTGCATCCCAAGTTTGGGTAGAAGTAAACAAAACTCCCACTAACTAAAACATAGCGACAAGGTAATATACAAGGTGATATTCTCAGATGCCCCCAAATTAGTAAGCTTTAAAACAAAACCTTGGAGAAGATTGCCACTCCAAGATAAAAACTAAGTCAGCATGCCCATTAACTTGAATAAAGTCAATGTCAAAATGGACACTAGAAAAGATCCTGTGATGCCAACTGCCCAGCGGCACAAGACTAGGCACTGCAAAGAGCAGAGCTCTGAGTCACAGAGAAGAGCTGAACTGACGGGTCAAAGAGAGAATGCTGTTATCCTGGATATGGCCTAAGACTCTGTGAATACTGTCAGGAATATTAGCCAGTCCTTAGTTGTGGTTCAATGGGAAATTTTAAACCTCTCCATTACCTTCATAAGTCCCTCCGAAAAGGAGAGTGGCACTGCTGGCGTCAGATGTGCTGGTGGGGCTGTCACTGTGACGGGGGTGCCCGATGCAACAGCATGGTGTGTAGACAACATCTGCACCTGCGGATAGGGCCTTACCACAACAGGCTCTTGCTTCTCTTCACGGGACTGGAGGGAGCCGCTGGAACCCATGTGCTCCCTGGCAGTGACTTCAGCCTCTCGACTAGATTCGTCATTGACTAGTAAGGACATGAAGGAAGAAGAGCATGTCATATGCTTTCAGTGTTAATTAATATGAATGAATTAAACAGCACATACAAGAGTGGCACTTGTAGCGAACTGTCAGGATTGACAAGCTGACCTTTTCCTTGTGAGATTTTCTTAACGAAAAGAATTTGGGCACTGGTTTACCTGACAGATAGTAAGCCCAAGAGCAACCCCATGGAACTCGGGACTTGTTTTGGATATTGTGGCTTTTCCACTCCTGTGAACAAGGGGCTCGATATCTAAAATGATCTCAGGGGCGCCTGGGTGGCTAAGTCGATTAGGCGTCTGACTTTGGTTCAGGTCATCACGGCTCGTGAGTTAGGGCCCCACATCAGCTCTGTGCTGACAGCTCATTCAGATTCTATGTCTCCCTCTCTCTCTGTCCCTCCTCTACTCATACTTTGTCTCTCTCTCAAAAATAAACATTAAAAAATTAAAAAAAACCCTCATACAGTGGGAAGAGCAATGCAAGACAGGATCTTTCACTTAAGGTATTCTTTTAAAAAGTTATAAAAACCTAACATTAAAAAGATAACATAAATATTCTTAAGCCCAAGAACATACATCTTTTCAAAACAAATTTCCTGCAAAACAAACATGGAGATCTCTATCATTATTACAATCCTATCATTATTAAACACACCTTCTGAAACTCCACAATTCCACTTGCAGGAATGTATCCTACAAGATACATAGCATATGTGTAAAATGACTTGTGTACAGCATTATTTGTTTCACTACTTTTAGTCCAGTAAAAGAATTTTTAAAACTTATGTGTCTATAAAAGAGGTGACTGGATATAGAAATTGTGGTATATGCCCACAAAAGACTACCTACCACGTAACTATAAAAATAAGACAAGGAAGCTTTTTAGGTATTCTTATTGAGAAACCGATAATATGTGTTATGCAAAAATATACAATATATGAAGGAAAAAAGTAAGGTACAGAACAGTGAAGAAGTAATCAAATATGCCTTTATTTTCTTATGTAGAAACATAAGTCCCAAAGCATCTTGATTTCTTCAAGGGAAAGAAGACAGAACAGGGATAGGAGAGATATTTTCACTCTATGCTCTCTCTTTGGGAATTCTGGACTATGACAACATGTAACTATTTAAAAACAATTTAAAAATTGAGGGAGTTCAAGCCCCACATTGGGCTCTGTGATGACAGTACAGAGCCTGCTTGGGATTCATTCTCTCCCTCTCTCTGCGCCCCTCCCATGCATGCTTTCTTGCTCTCTCAAAATAAATAATCTTGTCCAATGATTTCCTCAGGAAAAAAACTTCTGAGTACAGGTGTTACATGAAAAGACATGTATATTTTGCATTTTGTTATATGTTGATTTTTCTCCCTGATCATTCAGATTTATTTTTATTTTTAAAACCACTTTATTGATGTACAACTTACATACAAATAAATGGCAAATTCTGAGACTAGAGAGTTCAACGACAGTTTTTGTTGTTGTTGTGTTTTTTACATTCTTAACCAACAGGCTAGGAGCAGAATGGCTGGGTCAAATGGTAAGTAAATGTTTGATTTTATAGGAGACTGCCAAAATACCTTCCACAGTGACTGTATCATGTCACGGTCCCGTCAACCAGTGGATTCGAGTTCTAGCAGCTCCTCACCCTCCCAGTTCTTGATACGCAGACATTCTAGTGGGTGTCTAGCAGGGCTCTCATGGTGCTCAGAGTTGGCATTTACACGATGACTAGTGGTGTACTTCTTTTTATGCAATCACAGGCCATACATAAATATCTTCCTTTGTGAAGTGTATGTTTCTATATTTTATCCATATTATAGTCAATCAGCTTTACTGAGGTATAATTTGCATATAAAATCCACTAATCCTTTGTATAAAATTAGATGGATTTTTTGCAGGAGTGTATAGTACTATAACCACAATACGATCACGATAGAGAACATTTTCCATACCCTCATGGGTTGATTCATGCCCCGTTGTGGTCAGTTCCCAGCTTCAGACTCTCCTACCCCTTAGAAACCATTAATCTGCTTACTAACACTATAGCTTTGTGTTTCCTGGAATTTCATACAAATAGAATCATACAATATGTCGTCCTTTGTGTCTGTTTCTTTCTGTTAGTACAGTCAGCCCTTGAACAACATGGATTTGAATTGCACAGCTGTACTTACAATGGTTTTTGATATAGTACAGTGCTGTAAATGATTTTTTCTTCCTTATGCTGTTCTTTTTTAAATTTTTGAGTGTTCAAAGTTACACTCAAATTCTTGACTCACAGAGGGTCACATAACTCTCAGTTGTTCAAGAGTTAGCTGTATGATGCTTTTAAGGTTCATCTGTGTTTTCTATATACTACTAGCAGCTTGTTCCTCTTTACTTTTGAGTCATTTTTCATCATAGATATAAATCAAGCTTTATCTGGTCAGCAGCTGATAAATTCTGGGTTGTTTTTGGTTTATGGCTATTAATGAATATTGCTTCTAAGAACACTGAAGTATGAGTCTCTGAACATACATTTCCATTTATCTGGGGTAAATATCTAGGAATGGGATTGCTAGGTTGTATGGTTAAGTTTATGTTTAATTTTAAAAAATACTGCCAACTGTTTTCTAAAGTAGCTAGATTATTTGGCATTCCCAAGAAAGAAGGTATGAATTCTACTTGCTCCACAAACACATTAAACTTGCTGTTTTTGGTCTTTTTAGTCACTATAGTACATGTGTGTTATTTTCTGTGGTTTAGTTTTCATTGCCCTGAAGACTAATAGGATTATCTTTTATGTGCATATTGGACATTCATATAGCATCCCTGGTGATTGGTCTATTCAAATATTTTGCCCATTAAAAAAGAATTGGGGTGTCTCAAATAGCAAATGCCACTGAGTTACAAGAGTCCTTTATGTATTCAAGATAGAAGTCTTTTGCAGATATATTTATCTAAACGTCTTTTTAATTTGTGGCTTGCATTTTTGTTAATGGTGTTTTTGAAGAGTAAACATTTTTAATTTTGATGAAGTACAACATATCAGTTGTTTCTTTCTTAGTGCTTTTTGTGACCTAAACAATTTTTGCTCACCCCAAGGTTGTAAGCAGTTTCCATGTTTTCTTTTAGAAATTTTAAGTTTAATATTTAGGTCCGTAATGATACATTGTGAGTTAATTTTTGTGTATGGCAAAAGTAAAGGTCCAGGCTCATTTTTTCCATATGGATATTCTGGTGTCCAAGCACTATATTGTTGAAAAGACTATCATTTCCCTATTGAATTATCTATGTATATTTGTCAAAAATCAGCTGACTATTATTATGTATGAGTCTATTTCTGGATCCTCTATATTTCTATTTTTATGTCAATACTACACTGTCTTGATTAGTATAAATTTACAGCAAGTTTTAAAGTAACGTAGTAGAATCCTCTAACTTTCTTTTCTTTTTGGGGGGTATCAAAACTGCTTTGGCTATTGTAGATCCTTTGGTTTATACATAAATATAGATTCAGGCTGCCAAGTTTTACAAAAGGACATGATAGGATTTTCATTAGGATTTTAAAAAATCCTCAGATCCTCTTGGGAACTATTATCTTAAGCATAATAGTGTTCCAATCTATAAGCATGATTGATCATTTCATTTATCTAGGTGTAAAAAAATTCTTTTAATGTTTATTTTTGAGAAGCAGAGCATGAGTGGAGGAGGGGCAGAGAAAGAGGGAGACACAGTATCCAATGCAGACTCCAGCCTCTGAGCTGTCAGCACAGAGCTTGATGCACGGCTCAAACTGGCATACCAGGAGATTGTGACCTGAACAGATGTCAGATGCTTAACTGACTGAGCCACCCAGGCACCTCATTTTTATCTCGGTTTTTAATTATTCTTAGCCATGTTTTCCATAGGTTTTTTAACCCTAAGTCTCACACACATTTTGTTAATTTATCCTAAGTATTCTGTAGTGGGGATTTTCATTTTTTTGGTGCTACTATAAATGACATTTTAAAAATTTAATTGTTAAAAAAAATTGCTAGTATTTAAAAATATAATTGATTTTTATACATTGAACTTTAATCCTGAAACCTTTACTAATTTCGCTTATTAGTTCTAACAGCTTTTGAAAGACATTCTTTAGGATTTTTTTTCTTTATTTTGAGAGGGAGAGAACATGTGAATGCAGTCATGAATGTAAGATGGGAGAGCAGATAATCCCAAGCAGGTTCTGTGCTATCAGCACAAAGCCCGACACAGGGCTCTATCTCATTAAGTGCAAGATCAAGACCCGAGCCAAAATCAAGAGTTGGGTTCTCAACTGACTGAGCCACCCAGACACCCCCCCCTTTTTTTTTTCCTTTAAAAGGTTTAAAAAATTTTTTTTAAGTAATCTCTACACCCAATGTGGGCCTTGAACTTACCACCCCAAGGTGAAGAGTCTCATGCTCTTCTGACTGAGCCAGTTAGGCGCCCTAATATTTTCTTTTTATGATGTTGTGAACTTTCTGTTATCCAAACAGATTTTCCCATAATTAAATTTTTAAGGGAATGGACAACTTAATAATTTTCCCCAAGTCTGTTTGTCCAGGAAGACTTTGATTTTTCACAATTTCGTTAAGATATAAAATACTGACCATTTCCTATTAAGCTCTTTTTAAAACCATTTATCATTTCCTTCCAAATATCTGGAGTTCTTTATTTCAGCTTATTTTTACCTGGAAAGAATTTTGAAAGTGTAGTTAAGAACATGGGCTGTAATCTATACTTCTGAACTTTGAACATGTATTTGAAATCCTGATATGCTTAGGATCCTAAATAACTACTTCTGATAAACACGATGGGAAATATAGAGAAAATATTTAACTCCTTATGGAAAACTTATTTTCTTCTCTGAGAGCAATTGAAAAAAAAACACACACACTACTCACAGGTAAAATAATAGACAACTTTGGTTTCAGACAATGATCTCCTTCTCAACAAAATCAGAGGGCAATTATTACTAATTGACACCATTTTTAATAATTCTTTGCAAATAGATATTCAAAAATATTCCCTTTAAGCTGTGCTCCTTTCTCTTCTAAAGTTTATTTATTTATTTTGAGAGAGAGAGAGAGAGTGTGTGTGCATGTTCATAACTCAGGGAGGGGCAGAGAGAGACCGACCGAGACCCAAGTCAGCCTGCACTGTCAGCACAGAGCCTGATGTGGGGCTCAAACTCATGAACCATGAGATCGTGACCTGTGTCAAAGTTGGACACTTAACTGACTGAGCCACTCAGGTGCCCCTAAGCTATGCATCTATTCTATGAATTTATATCAAAGACAAAATACTATCAAAAGTATTCATTAAGAAGCAAAGAACTTTAAGGGGCTCTGTAAGGATGTGAGGACCACTACTTTGTGTCCTATAACATAGCAAGTATAGCAAATACAAAGGTACACAAGGTGGACACGGTTCTGGCCTTCATTCTAGAAGGTCCCACCCCTGACTGGTGGATGACAGCAGTCAGTAAGCACCTCCAAAGTGACATCTGAGATGCAACCTCAAGAACAGGAATCAGGTAAGTGAGTGTGAAAAGGAAGAAGGAAGACTGTGGTAAAAGGATCAGAATGTATAAAGTCTCAAAGTCAAGAAAATTGGGAACGTTTTGTCATTCACTTAGAAAATGAGTAGCTACTATTAAGCAGGAATAATGCTTAATGTAGTAATGTAATGGAGTTCAAATCCATAGTTTGCAAGGGTCAAATGTACTTAAAGTTACTTCAAGTCCAAAGAGAACTGAAATAAATTTATAACCCAAAAAAAAGTTGGCAGGAGGAAGCAAAGGGATAATGAGACTGAAATATTAGACAAAGGGTCATAGCTCACAGAGAGAGCAGACAGTGGTACCATTTACCACAATAAGAAACTTAGGAAGCAGGAGGTGAAGAGAAGGGAATAGAAAAAGAAATACTTTACTTTGCAATGTCATCTTTTTACTTGACACCTAGAGAGAAGAAGACCCCTTGAAGGAGTTCCTCAAGGGGAACTCCCCAGTTCCAGTTCTAGTTCAGCACTATGGACTGTACTGGATACCTTGGTGGGGCGGAGGGGGCTCTAAGGCCCACTTTGGATGTTTAGCAGCATCCCTGGCCTTTAAGTATCAGGTGCCAACACCACCCCCTAGTTGTGACAACCAAAAATGTATCAAGATATTGCCAAATATTCCCTGGAATGCAAAATCATCCCTGCTGAGGACCACTGATCTGCAGGACTCAAAGGGCACACAACTAAAAATTAAGTGGATATTTGTGTATATATTCAATCAATCTTTGAACAATGTAGGGAGGGGTTAGGTGATGGCCATACCTACAGTCAAAAATCTGCATATAACTTTTGATTCCCTAAAAGCCTAACTACTAATAGTCTATTGTTGACTGGAAACTTTGCCTACAACAGTTGATTAATACATATTTTGTATGTTATATGTATTATATACTACATTCTTGTAATAAAGGAAGCTACAGGAAAAAACTGCTATTAAGATAATCATAAGAGGCGCCTGGTAGCTCAGTCAGTTGAGCAGCCCATTCTTGATTCTGGCTCGGGTCATGATCTCACAGTCGTGAGATTGAGCCCCACTTCAGGCTCTACGCAGCACGGAGCCTACTTGGGATTCTCGCTCTTCCTCCCTCTCTCTGCCCTTCCCCCACATGCACATATTTTCTGTCTCTCAAAATAAATGAATGAATTTTTTTAATTTCAAAAAATTATTAAAAAAAGAAAATCATAAGGAAGACAACATACATTTACAATACTTTATTATTTTTATCAGAAAAAAAACCCATGTGTAATGGAGTTCAAATCCATAGTTTGGAAGGGTCAAATGTATTTTTTTTTTTTTAAACCTTCTTCCTAGTTCATAGGCTCCTCAAAGGTAAGAACTATGCCTTACAGAGTCTAGACCCCCTCATGGCACTACAATACCCCTGGGTATTAATTAAATGAGAACACACCAGTGTATTTAAAATATCATTCTTGTAGGAATGCTTTAATGTAGATTTCCAGTACACTCTAGTACATGTGAAAGAATTAAAAAGGAATTTTAAAAACCTTGTTTAAATTAGAACTGTAATATATCCTTTCTTCAAATTCGATGACCTAGTATTTACTAAAATCCCACAAAGAAATCACTAATTTTTAAATGAGAAAATGGCAATATTCTTTTTTTTAATGTTTGTTTATTA
>NC_043702.1:106038628-106063914 GCF_006229205.1 Suricata suricatta
GGGATGCTTAATCGCCTGAGCCCCCCAGGAGCCCCCCCCCCCCCGAACTGGCAATGTTCTTAGAGCAAGCAGCAATATAGGAGAACATCACATATCTCACCTGTGGCGGCTGGGTTTATCAATCCTGCAGAACCACTGTTTGCAATCTGGGAAGGAGCTTGGCTTAGTCCAGTAGATGGGGTTCCCAAACGAGGAAACTGTTGAGAACTCATTTCCACCTGCAGTGCATACAGTCAGGTGGTTATTATTAAATTCTCACATTAGAATCAATAATGAGAAATTTAAGCATCTCCAGTACCTACGCGTTTCCCCTAGAAAAGCAAATACAGCATCATTCACCTAAAACAATTATTTGTGATCAATATACAGTGCAGAAGAAGTCTAAATTCTGTTGAGGTTTTAATGGACATAGGTTCAATAATAAAATCATTCGTGTGATGTTGGGGGATACTATGACACTCCATAAACGCTTACAGCTTACTACTCTAAGAAATTGACACTGAATACTGTACAACAGCCACGTGAGAGGTATTAACACAATATATATATAACTGTATAAAGTTTCATGGAAAATGGCATGTCCCCTTGAAAGACTGAAGTTCATACCAAGGTGACCACAACTGTCATCAGTACGTTATAGGAGGAATCTGAGGGGAGATGCCTTGTTCTAGAAATCAGAAACCTTACATCAAGATCCACTCCCAAAGGAACTCTCAAATGATTTTCTGCACAGGCCTCCGTTTGCCGATTTCCTCCCCCTTTTTTCTCACAGACCCTCCCACTAAGCCAGAGGGAGCAGAGATCTTCACCACTTTCTCTAAAATCGACCCCCCACTTTTCCCTCAGGAGCCAAGCTCCACCGATATTTCGATTCGCACGCATCCCCACCCCCACCCAAAGCCCCCCGCTGAGGTCGGAGAACACAGGTTTCCAGAGACACTTCGTAGTGTCTGAGACTCTCGGGGAGAGGGAGGACGGCATTCTAGAGAGCTCCAGGACAAACCGTGTGCCTCTTTACCTGCAGCCGCCGCCCGCCGCCTGCACCTCCCGCTTCCATCTCGCTGGGCTGCGGGTGTCGCGGAGGGCCCATCTCGGTGGCAGCCCTGGGCTCCGGAGTCGTGGAGACGGCTTCTACCGGAGCCCACCTCGGGCCCGCCGCTGTCCAGCCCAGCCAGCCCCGCTCACCCCAGCCACCAGACCGCGGGTCGGCTCCAGTCCTCTGCCCCCGAACCTGCCGTTACCTCCCCCGCCCGCCCATTGGCCCCACGCCGGGCGCGTCACTCGAGGGCCGGGACCAATCCGCGAAGGCCGGCGCGCTCTGATCCCGCCCCACCCTCCCGCCGACTCCCAGCCAATCAGACGCTAGTCTCGCCTGGGCAGCCCAAACCCCTCGAGGATGAGCCAATGGCAGAGGAAGACAAGCGCCCCCGGCGAGGGGGGCGGGGAGGTGGGAGGCCCCGCCTCGGTCGGGGTCTGAAAGCGGCGGGCGCAGGGCCCGGATGTGGAGAGTCACTTTAAACTGCTCCAGGAGCCAAACTCCCTGGGCCGCCCGCCCGCCGGCGTTCCCTCAGCCTCTCTACTTCCCCGCCAGGGCCCACTCCCGCCACGCCCCCAAGCCCGAAACAGCCCATCCCTCCTGGAGCCTCTCTATTCCTTGCCGCAGGACACCGGGTCCCTGCCACCGACCCAAACGCGGTGCCCAGCTCGTGGGAGAGCCTAGATCTGAGCCGCAGGAGACGAGGCACCGCTGTCCTTCCCCAGGGACGCTCAGCGGGACGGGCGCTGCAGCCCGGCTCGGCCGCCCCGCCCCCTCGTCTCCTCCCCTTTCCTCCCCTCCCCTCCCGGACGCCCGTCCCGCCATTACCTGGGTGCTGCGCCGAGGGGCCGCCGCGCCGCCTCGAGCTCGCTCCCGTGCGCTCTCTGCTTGTGGGGCCGACGTCCTCAAGCTCCGGACCCGCCGCCACCGCCGGGGCGCTAGCACTCTGCCCCCCACCCCTCAGCCCAGCGCCGCTGCTTCCGCCGCCGTAACGAGCCTCTCATCTATTGGCTGGGGTAGACCCCGCCTCCCTTTGGGGAAGCCAGTCACCGCCCAGTATGAGCCGGAGAGCGGACGAGCCTGCCCCTCGGAGCCGCGGGGTCCTGTGGGAAATGTAGTCTCCGGCGCTAGGAGGGCGGGCCTGGGCGGGACCTCCTGGCGACCCGGCCGGTGTAACACACCCCTTTGCTGCCTAGAGTGGGTTCTGTCTTTTCTGTTTGCCTAGTGAAAGGTAGTGAATCCCATCCCTTTGCTCAGCTGGTGGCACTAGGTTTCATTTTCCCGGTGGAGGTGCGGCACGGGAAAAGGGTAATGGAGGCGGACTGCAGCGGGCCGAAGAGGCCACAGGCAGGGCCGAGGGTTTTCCTGACTGTGCTCACTTCCCCGCGCCGCGTGTGGGACTTTATGTCACCACCGATGGCCAACCACCGCTAGCAAAGCCGAAGCATCGTGGGAGAGTCGGGTGCGCTGAACTGGAGCCACTCTGGGGTTTGAGCCGAGCGCGCCGCCTCGAGTACTGCGCCCCGGGCTCGGCTGCCTCAGAGTCGTGCACCCTCAGGTTAAATCAGGCCGGCTGGAGAGGGGATCCTGACGCAAGGCTCTGCCACTGTTTACTCGCTCAGTGTTTCCAGATTACCAAGAAGCCAAGGGGGATGGTGTTGCTTTGTTGTTTTGTTTGCGGTGGAGGATTGGAGTTTGTACACCTGTAGAAGTCTTAGCCAAAACTGGTAAAGCAAAATTTGTATCTGTATTATGTTCCCCTTCTTTCCCAGATGGTAATTTAGGCTTGGAGTTTTGTGACTAATTAGACATAAGTTGGGGCTTAAATATCTCTATCGGGCACAGCTCTGTAAGATAACTAGTAGCTCAAGGCAACGAAGATGAGCCCTAAGTACCCCTCTCCTTCCTCAAGCCACTTTCTCACTTTCTTCCCTTCTCAAATTTCTTCTAAAAGTAACAGATGTGATATACTTTAGTCTCCTCTTTCCTTAGCAATCTCTACCCCTTGTTGGATTCCACTCCTGCCACTCTTCTCAACCTGCTTACCCAAAGTTGCCAGTGACCTACTTCACCCAGGTCAATCTATCTAGCTTACTGACAGTAATTCCTCCTTAAAATGTTCTTCCCGTGGCCTTTATAACCACGCTTTCTCCTGGTTCTACTCCTCTTCTTATCAGACTCCGTTTTACCTCTTCTTTCTCACAGATACAGCCTTCTCCAACCATCTTCTGATTCTATACTATCTTCCTAACTGGTTTAATGGACTCTCGCAGTTTCAAAAATCATTCTTGAAAATGACTCAAAATGTTATCTTACACCATGACTTCTCTGGCAGTCGTATACATACAGGTCCACAAATATGTCTTACAACTCCCTGAAAGATAATAGGTTGAATACCTTTATTGATTTGTCTCATGTATGTACTACTGATTTCTGGGTTTGATGAACGGCATCACCATCCTCTCAGCCTTTGGTTTTATATATGTTATTTTCCACTTTTCCATCTGCTAACATCACCATATGTACCTCTGTACTCCCTTTCCATTGGCTTCCATAGCCTTGGCTCAAGTTTTCACTATTTCTTGTCTGGATTAGTGTAGTGCTGTAACTGAGTGCCCCCTCATGAATCTCATCTTGCCCCCCATCTGTCCTCCACAGTTATTTTTCTAAAACATTAATCTGAGTTTATTCTTCCCCTCCATGATGTTCCAGTAACTTAAGAATGAATCTCTAAATCCAGTATTCATGGTCTTAATAATTTAGTCCCTCCTACCCAAACATAGGATACTCTTTCAATAGTAGTTTCCACCAAATCTCCATAAAATTTGACTTCCAGAGTTTTACTCAAGGCTGACATGCCTTCTATAAGGCCTCAACCTTCAATGACCATCTGGTAGAGTCCTGCTGATTCTACACTACCCAACTGGAAAGAAAATGATTTATCTTCTACTCTAAGCCTTCCCTGAATTCCTTTTCCTCCCCTCTTCCCCACAGAACATTTCTTGGAACTTCTTTAGTACCTCTAGTATAGCACTAACTGTCTATGCTGTATTCTTCCTGGAGTAGGCAAAGAAGCTACTCATCTTTATATCTCCATTAAACAGGAAAAATTCAATAAATGTTTGCTGAGTCTAGTCACAAATACATCACAGTACACGAATGAAATTTCAGTTTTCTTTAGTTGCTAGGGTAGTCTTTGCTGCTTTATTCATGCATATCTCCAATCCTTCATATCTTGTACACTTGAAGGAAAATCCATGGTTTTGTTGTTAGGTTTTAGAATCCCCATCTATGAGGCTTGGTGTGCTGAAGACAACTTCCTTGTTCCCTGGCTGGGCTGAATCTTCCATATATTTCAGATATTCAAGCCCCCTGTCAGTTTCAGGGGCTCATTACTCTTCTTGGATTCTTGAAAATGATGTTGCTCACACAAGATTGTTTTGAGGGATTGAGCAAAGACATCAACAGGTACACATCTGCTGGGTGGTTATCTAAAGAAAGGCAATTAACTACTCCCTTCTGTTAACAAATGGCCCAGGTTCTCAATGCAAGTGTCCTGTGGTGGTCAGTCAAGTGTCAGCAGGTGGCCTGTAAGTGTTTGTTAAGCAAACAGTGCCTTTAGCATTGGACCTCAATGGTTCGCAGTCTATAAGAGCCCTGCTGGTCCAATGATACTCTTTGTGGTTCCTTTAAGTCCAGAAACTCCTGTTGGCCCTGCTCTTCAGCCAGAGAAACCTAGTCCCTTCTGGTTCACTCATCTGTAAAGTGAGAATACTGTTACTTGTCTCAATCTTTTCGTATAGATTAAATGAGCTATAGATATAAAGGATGTGATGCTTTTGAACTGTTTATTACTTCTGTTTATTGCTCAGTCCAGATTCAGCATCTTTCTCCACCTGGCACCACATTCTATACCACTGTCCCTACCCCAAATGCATGTATATGAGGTGTGGTGGACAGACACTGGAATGACCCCCTCATGATCCTCCTCCTGGTGTTTATTCTTTTGTATAATTCCTTTCCCTTGAGTATGAGGAGGAGCTGTTATTTGTTCTAACCAGTAGAATATGACAAAGGTGATGAAATCGATGTGTTATGTTTTATGAGACTGTCTTGCTGCCAGACCTGCTCTAGAGGCTCCTAGTTGGGCTGATGAAGCAGCCAAATGACATGGCAAGGGAACTGTAGGTAGCTTGTAGGAATTGTGAGCAATCTCTAGGATTTGAGGGTGGCCCCCAGAAAGCACTTGCAAGATCTTAGACCCTCAATCCTACACACCAAGAGAATTAATTCTGCCAACAACTGGGGTGAGCTTTGAAGCTCATTCTTAGTCAGGCTTCCAGATGAGAACCTAGTCCAGTTGATACTTTTAATTGTAGCCTTGTGAAACTATAAGCAGAGGACAAAACTAAGACACACCTGGACTCCTGACCCATAGAAACTGAGATAATACATGCGTTATTTTAAGTTGCTAAGTTTGTTGTGATTTGTTATTCAGCAATAACTAACTAATATACCCAGAGTAGGATGGCATCTGATCCTAGGGAATCTATTCTATAGTCTGTCCTGAAGGAATGTTCGGGCCAAAGGAATTGAAATTGACCAATCTTCCCAATTCTCCAGAATTTGAAAGTAGAATTTGAAATCTATAGAAGAGAAGGAGCAGAATCTGAAAAGCCTGAGCTTCCTGAAAACCATAAGAAAACTGAGCCAGAAATAGGCGGAAGCTATAGACAGAAAAGAGCAGCATGGAGTCCCCAAGGACAATTGGCAGTCTGGAGAAACCCATAGAAGCAGAAACAGATAAGGGCCAATTCATCAGGCAGTTGGATGAGAGATGGACGAACACCTTTTAGAAAGCCAGAGCAACCAGAGAACTTGGATGGCTCAGTTGGTTAAGTGTCCAACTCTTGATTTCACCTCAGGCAGTGATCTGATGGATCTTTGAGCTCGAGCTCTGGCACTGGGCTCTGTGCTGACAGCATAGAGCCTCCTTGGGATCTCTGTTTCCTTCTCTCTTTGTCCCCCCACCCCCCACTGCTTTCTTTCTTTCTCCAAAATAAATAAATAAACATTAAGAGAAAAAAGAAAAGAAAGCCAGACCAACCAGCTGACTCAGTCTCTGGAAATTGTAAGATTTAATAGATGGAGGCAGAGACAAAAGGAAAGAGGGAAGCCAGGTTATGGAGCCAAGAAGGCCTTTATTTGGCGTCTGCAGTCCCTGGGCGAGGTTCCGTGACTCGAGTACCAGGCTGAGTCAGGGAAGTCATGCCTGATTTTGAGAAAGGTGGGGTTTTAAGGCTGAGGGGGTTTCAGGTTTGGTCTTGGGGGGCTGATTACCAAGTAAAGGCATTTTAGGGTCACGGTGGGACAGGATAGGTTGCCTGTCTCATCGAGGTGGGGGAAAACTGGAGCTTCATGATTGGCTGTTTCCAAATGGGGCAGGACATCCCAGGTCTGCAGGTGAGGAGCGGGAGTCGTCTGTGCATGTGTTCTCCTCCAGCCCCCAGAGAAATGGCCACTCGGTCACCATCCCAAGGTGACTCCCAAGGTGACTCTTACATTCTGATCTTTTTGGTGTTATGGGGCGGCATCAGGTCTCTGGCTACTTCCTGCTGAGATCGGGGCGATGTTATGATCGGGGTCTATGGTCGGAATGGGAGAGTATTGGTGAGCCAGCAGCAGGTGGGTGGCGGTCCAGATGGTGGGTCTTGTCACTTGCTCCTGTAAAAAATTAGAAAACAACGGAACAGGAATGACCCCAGTAGGGCTATGAGGAATAATATGATTATGGGTCCGGCCAAAGACAAGAGGGTGGTTAACCATGGGGACCAACTGGAGAGGCCTTCATACCAATTTTGGTGCTCGCTCCTTGCTTTTTCCCTTTCTTTTAGGTGGTTGTGAACCACGGCTAAGCTATCTTGTACAATTCCTGAGCTGTTGGCATAGAAGCAGCATTGTTCCCCTAAAGCCTGGCATAGCCCTCCTTGGTGTAACAGTAATAAGTCTAACCCTGGCCTGTTTTGTAGCACCATTTCAGCTAGAGAGTCTAAGGAGTGTTGTAAATGACGAATAGAGCTTTCTAATTCGGCCAGATAGGCGTCGATGGCCTCAGTTAATGCATTAAATTGCTGATTGCTCTGTATTAGACAGCTGTGCCTGTCCCTATCCCTGCCACCACTCCTGTCCCTGATTAGAAGGGTCAAGAGGGCGGCTGATACCCCAAAGTCGCGCTTGGCTCTGAGATGCATCTGTTCTGACTGGACTTCAAAGAGCAAGGATGTAGATCCAGGAAGGTAATGCACCTGTGGAAAGAGAACAACTAGGACGCATAAAGTAGTGTTGTCTAATACCTGAGGGTGTATGCAGGGAGTGAGTCCTGCAGTACATGCGAACCATGCCCCTTTTGGGGATTTGAGGTAGGAGGGGCCTGTAACAGTTATAGTCTGATTACATAAGTGACTGAGGTGGGGGAAGGTTGCCAGAGTTCCCTTGTTTCCCAAGACACAGAGGCCTGAACCAGTTATTTCCTGTATCGTAAGAGCAGGAGTTTGTCCCCATGAGCAATTGGGCCCCTGTGCCTTTGGATACCTGTCCTGGTATTGCCCACCCGGCATAGAAAGGGGGCTGGGGGTCTAGGCAGAGCCAGCAATCTTTTTTGGTGAGGTTTGTGGAGTTTAAGAGGCCATAAGTAAGGTTTAAGATAGTGTAAATCACTGGGTTTGGCCTAGGGGGTGGCGGCTTGATCAGTGGGATATTTGGGGAATTTTAGTAACATTAAGGGTTGAAGCGGCTTGAATAGGGGTAAGAGCCTTTGGAGTGGATTTAGGTTTACGACTTGTAGCCAGTGGAGCTGCAGGTCCACCTGCCACTGGGGAAGGGAATGCTAGTTTCTGGATGGAGAATAGAAAGCCTATGTCATGACCAGGGAGCCGAGACGGATGTCACATACCTTTCTCACCATCCAGTTTTCTGTTTTACCCTTGGAGGTGAGTTGGATAATTGCTCATGTTTGCATAGTGAAAAAACAATATAGACTCTAGACGTTGAAGTTCAGAGGAACATCCTGGATTTCTTTTGGTTGGGTTAGTTTGGTTATTGGTTCGAACAAGGGTGATTAAGTCCCTGTCTTCTTGCGTGACCCATGGGGCGATAGTCTCACAACCCCAAGCAGTGCAGAAGTACTCTCCCATGCCCCCACAGGTTTCAGCATTACCAGTCCCGGGGCACACATAAAAGTCTTGCCGCCTTAGATTTTGATGGTGACAATCGGCACCTTTTCTACACCCGAAGGTGTTGCAGTCTGTACATTTACCCTTACAGAAATGACCCAGAAGAGCCTTGTGTGTCTTCATCTATAGCATCTACATCTATAGTTTCATGAGCCAGAGCGAGCCCATCTTTTTTACAGTCATGCATAACCTGTTGATAAATTTGCTTTAGCTTGAGTGAGTCTCACTATAGCAGCCAAACCCTGTCAAAGGTGAAGTGTGGAGCCTAAGGGTAGGCAGTTGAGAGTTGATACGGTGTCCGTGCCATCTACAAAGCTCAACTGCTGTCTCCTGCTCTGCCATATTTCATGATCCAAGTTGGCAGCACCAGCTCTAGCCATCTATTACTGTGTTCCCACCCCAACTGATCTAGGGCTAAGTGGACTGCAATTTGGTCATGACACTACCTGTTACTGTAGTCCTCCCCAGGTTGGGGGCAGAGTCCTCCCAGGCTGTCCTCACTTCAGATGCCAGCAACAAGACTTGGGGTCCCCGGGCCACCTGTACTACTGACTAGCTACAAATTTGGGGGGTTCCCACAGATTTGTTTAATAATTCACCAGAATGACTCACAAAACTCAGGAAAGCACTATAGTTACAGTTATGGTTTTATTATAAAGGACACGCATAGGGTGAGATCTGAGAGGTAGGGCAGATCTTGCATGCCCTCTCCTAGTAGAATTGGGGTGTGTCACCCTCCCAGCACACCGATGTGTTCATCATCCAGGAAGCTCCTCTGAACTTCAACGTCTAGAGTCTATTTTGT
The DNA here is from genome assembly GCF_006229205.1 of Suricata suricatta. Classification (NCBI taxonomy): domain Eukaryota; kingdom Metazoa; phylum Chordata; class Mammalia; order Carnivora; family Herpestidae; genus Suricata; species Suricata suricatta. Next base: position 106,047,702 of record NC_043702.1, read on the forward strand.
TTTTTCACTATGCAAACATGAGCAATTAAATCATTAGTCACATGACAGAACACATTCTTCAGCCCCCTTTCCAACACCAGGGCTGAAAGTCCCCAGTCCTCTGCCCCCATCCTTAAGCTATCTGAAGGCCCACCCATAATCATCTCATTAACATAACAAAATCATCCTCCTCATCCAGAAAATCCCAAGCTTTTTTGAAGCTTGATGCCAGGAACCCAGCACAAAGAGGAAACAAATTATTTATTATACCACACCATTACATCTGTATTTTAGCCAGGAGTAAGGAGCAAAAAAAGCCCCATCTTTATTGAAAGCCACACAGGACTTATTCCACTAATATCTCAGTGGCTGGAACACAGACACTGTGTTGCAAAGGGGTCTGGAGACTGCAGGTGATTTCCTTGACGGCAATGTGTCTAGCTAAAAATTGATGACACTATTTTTAGGAAAGAAGGAAAGATTGGTCATTCAGTAGGCAACTGGTGGTATTTCACAGAACTCATGCAAATGGCAGAGAGAAACACAAAAGGCAGAAAGAATGTTTTCTTTTTTTCATTTCAGCCTCAGTGGGAGGTTGAGATGTCAAAGAACCACTAACACAGCTGTGAGCAGTTTCCATAGTAACAAATGCCAGTGTCATGGCCCCCTAACCCTGAGATCTTGCAGTGGCTGCCAGGAGCAGAGCTGTGAGTGTGCCCACACTGGAGGCTGGGTGACAGTCTGTGGTGTTGAGAAGGACGAGAGAGATCACCCTGGCAGACAGAGGAGAAGACAATGACACATGTCACACGGAACAGAAAGGAAGAATGGGCCACTCATTCCACCAACAGACTGAGTGACAGGCACTCCACAGAGGCTAGTGACACAGAGCCCAATGAAACACTTCCATCACCACCCTCAGAGAACATTACATAAATACAATAAAATTTCCCTGCAGAAGGGTAGAGGCAGAGTCACAGAACCAATAAATGGTGACCATTATTATGACAATATCTTTACTCCCAGGCCTGTGTGGCCATAGAAATCCCAGTGAAGAACCTTTGTTCAAACACTTTTTATGGAAGAATGTGACTGAACACTGCAGTGAGCAACTGGTATTTTGGCTGATCCATAGTCCCTCCTCTTGGGAAAGACTCATCTCCATAACCCATGTGTAGTGGTGACAATCATATGGTCCTGTCCCCTGACCACCAGGATTCGTGTGGGCCCTGCTGGAAGAGGGAATTCTCTCTCACGAACTGGAAACTCATGTGGAGACATGCAGAGATTGAATGAGAATGGAGCCCAGTCACCTCTTGGCACCCTTCAAGGTTCTGGTACACAGGATGCCAGAGATGTCTGGGTTCCCCCCGACCCCCTTTCTGGAGTCTGCTCTTTGGGCTCTGTGTGCTTTTCAGTATGTTTCTGAATTCATTTTCTGTGGCAGTTATATTACCATGAACTGAAGGAACCCACATTTATTGTCTCTTTCTCAGCTCATTTATCCAATGTAAATCTCACCTGGTGACGGGCAGACTGCTTCCTCATCTGGAGGCTTTCCTTGCTCATGTGCATTGTTGGCAGAATTCAGTTCCCTGTGTTTGTAGGACCAAGGTCTTCTTTTCCTGCTGTTGTCAGCTGAGGGCCCACATTTCTTGGATCTGGGATCCTTCTTCATCTTTAAAGCCAGCAATACAAGTTGGGTCCCTCTCATGGTTTGGATCTCTTCTTCCATCTCATTTCTCTGAGCAAGCCAGGAGAAGCTCTTTGCTTTTAAAGACTTGTGTAATTAAACTGGACCCACCAGGATAATGTAGGATAATCTCCCCATCTCTGGATTTATACCCTTAATTAGATCTGCAAAACCCTTTTTGCCACGTAAGTTCCTAGGGATTAGAGGGTGGGCATCTTTGGGAGGCCATTATTCTGTGTACCATGCTACATATCTGATTAATTCCTGGGGGTGGGGGATCTGCTTCCTACCCCGACTCTGCTTTTAGTCAGCTGTCTGACATTGGACCAGACACTTCCTATCTTTATGCTCACAGGTCACACCAGGCGTTCATGTTCTCTGAAGCCACGCTGGCAGACCTGCCATACAGGCTGACAGGTCACTAGCTCAAACAGGTCAGCTCCGTGGAGGAATCAGGGTAGATCAAGAATGAGGGTAAAAGCAGAGCTGCTCCCAAGGAGCCATGGAGCCAACTGGAAAAGCCAAAGAGGAGCAGAAACATTGGAGCTGGGGCATCTCCACCGAGGAAGGTAGAGGCTGGGCTCCCATGCTGAGGGCCAGTACAACATCAGTGGGGAGTCAGGTAGTATCAGGGCACAGCCAGCTTGACAGGCATCAGAGCCAGATCTCATATCTACCCCCTGGCCCTGAGGCTCTTGTGGACTCCATGGGCCTTTTTTGAGATACTCAGTCTGGCCCCTTTTGACTGTTGGTGGCCTCAGGCCCTCTGAACAGTTGGGATATATTCCCATTCCTGGGCACATTCCCTACCACCCTTTACCCTGCCACAAAGAAGCCATGGGCCATATAAAATCCAGTGGGCACTCTCTCCAGGTGCAGAGGCTGTCTCCTGCCCCTTCTACAAAGCTTTGTTTTGCAAATCCCCTGGCGTTCCCCACTGCCTAACTACATCTACTGACAATACCTTTGATCAGCTAAGCTACCAGTTGGGGTCCAGCTGCTTCAGGAAGAAGGCAACCCACAAATGACTGGGGCCACTGCAGGCTTTCTTGGATCTGGAATAGGGAAAAGCACAGGTGACTTGCCAGAACTGTCTGGGCCCTTTTTTTCCTTCCTGATCCACATATTTCAAAATCACCTGACTTTCTCTCTCACACTAGACTGAGCCATCTAGCTCAAAGACCCCTGTTCTTGAGCCTCTCTTTTCAGGAAGCTGGCCTTGAGAAAAACTGTCTGCTTTGGGAATAGGAACTCCTCACCATCAGGGTCACCTTCAGAGGCCTCTCTGGGATCCAGCATTCTTGGGAAGAGTTCTCAAATGGCTATAGAGCAGGCAGTCCCACTTTTCAGTATTGGAGTATACTTCCCTATTCAGGAATACTTTTTCCAGTATACTTCCCTATTAGTGTTCTTTAATCATAAAGTTTTTGAAAATTTTAATTCCACTGTGGATAATATATAGTGTTATATTTGTTTCAGATATGCAGTTTAGTGATTCAAGTGTTTCATATATTACTCAGAGCTTATCAAGGTAAGTGTACTCTTAATCTCCTTCACCCATTTCACCCATCCCCCTACCTGACTCCCCTCTGATAACCATCAGTTTGTTCTCTATAGGTAAGAGTCTGTGTTGGTTTGTCTCTTTTTATTTCCTTTGTTCGTTTGTTTTGTTTCCTAAATTCCACATATAAGTGAGATCATATGGTACTTGTCTTTCTCTTGACTGGCTTATTTTGCTTCGCATTATACTCTGTAGATCCATTCATGTTGTTGCAAATGGCAAGATTTCATTCTTTTGTATGGCTGAATTATATTACATTTTATACTATATTACTACATCTTCTTTATCCATTCATCTACGATGAACACTTAGGTTGCTCTCATAATTTGGCTATTGTAAATAATGCCGCAAAAATATAGGGGTACAGGTATCCCTTTGAATTAGTGTTTTTGTATTCTTTGAGTGCATACCCAGTAGTATGATTACTGGATCACTGGGTAGTTCTTTTTTTAATTTTTGGAGAAACCTCCATAATATCTTCCAAAGTGGCTATACCAGTTTGCATTCCTGTCAACAGTGCATGAGGGTTTCTATTTCTCACATCCTTGCCAACACTTGTTGTCGCTTGAGTTGTTGAGTTTAACCATTCTAACAGGTGTGAGGTGAAATCCCATTGTAGTTTTCATTTGCATTTCCCTAATGGTGAGTGATGTTGAGCATTTTTTCATGTGTCTATTGGCCATCTGGATGTTTTCTTTGGAGAAGTGTCTCTTCATATCTTCTACCCACTTTTTAATTGGATTATTTGTTTTATGGGTGTTGAGTTGTATAAGTTTCTTATATATTTCAGATACTATTTGCTGTGCAGAAACTTTTGATTTTGATGTAGTCCCAATAGGTTATTTTGCTTTGGTTTCCCTTCCCTCAGGAGACATATCTAGAAAGAAGTTGCTATGGCCTATGTCAAAGATGTTACTGCCCATGTTCTTCTCTAAAATTTTTATAGTTTCCAATCTTACATTTAGGCCCTTAATCCATTTTGAGTTTACTCTTGTGTATGGTGTAAGAAAATGGTCCAGTTTCATTCTTCTGCATGCTGCTGTCCAGTTTTCCCAACGCTGTTTTTGAAGGGACTGCCTTTTTCCCACTGCATAATTTTTTTTGCTGTGTTAAAGAGTAATTGGCCACATAATTGTAGGTTTATTTCTGAGCTTTCCATTATTCTGTTCTACTGACCTATGTGTCTACTTTTTGTGCCAATACCATATTGTTTTGATTACTATAGCTTTGTCTGGAAGTCTGGAATTTTGTCATGATATTTTCAGTAATGTCAATAAGAGCATTTTTGTGGATGTAATTCAGCTAATTCGGGCATTGGCCAGCTGTTCTGTTTACCCTTCTTGACTTAGTCTCTCATTTCTTCACTGTTCCCCTGTCATTTCTTTCTTTTTTTTTTTAATGTTTTTTTAATTTATTTTTGATACAGAGAGAGACAGAGCATGAGAGGGGGAGGGGCAGAGAGAGAGAAGGAGACACAGAACCGGAAGCAGGCTCCAGGCTCTGAGCTAGCTGTCAGCACAGAGCCTGACACGGGGCTCGAACCCACGAAAGTGAGATCTGACCTGAGCCGAAGTCGGAGGCTTAACCAACTGAGCCACCCAGGCGCCCCTCCCCTGTCATTTCTGATGTTCTTTTAGTTCGTCTTTTTTCCTCAGCTCCGACAATGTCCTAGCCCCCTCCCATCTACTATGCCCTTACTCCACCACCCCTCCCCAAAAAGATGAGCAGGGACCTGGCAAACAAGTCTTCTGTGCAAGTGGTCAGCACAAATGGAACTAGGGATCTGCCTTCTTCAGGTACCTTTGGACAATGAGGGAAAGTCAAATGGCCTATATCCTGGAAAGCTAGGGAGCCAGTGAACACCAGCAACTATGTTCGTGAATATAGGAAGGTCACAGAATACACGGTCAATATAAAAAGATCAATTATTTGTCTATATAATAGCAATGAACTTTAAGAAAATAAAATTTAGAAATAATACCATTTACAATAGCAACAAAAATAAAATAGGAATAAACTTAACAAAATATGTACTTATAAAACACCGTATATTAAAAACCTTCGAAGATTGCTGATAGAAACTGAAAACCTGAAATAAATGGAGATACACACCATGAGTTTGGATTATTGGACTAAATGTTACAGTGACAATTTTGTCCACATCAATCTATGGATTCAACACAATCCCAATCAAAATCCCAGCAAGTTCTTCTTGCAGAAATTGACAAGCTGGTTCTAAAGTGTACCAGGAGATGTATACATTTGTATACACATGTAATGGAGATACGTTTTAGAATAAGAAGATGCAAAAGACCTAAAACAATCTTTTTTTTTTAATGTTTATTTTTGAAAGAGGGAGAGAGGGAGAAAGAGCATGCACATCTGCAAGCTGGGGAGGGACACTGAGAGGGGGACAGAGGATCCAAAGCAGGCTTCATGCTGACAGCAGAGAGCCTGAGGCAGGGCTCAAACCTTCAAACCATAAGATCATGACCTGAGCCAAAGCTAGATGATTAACTGACTGAGCCACCCAGGCTCCCCAAAACCTAAAACAATCTTAAAAACAAAGAATGAAATCAGAAGACCTATAGTACCTGATTTCAAGTCTTTCAAGACTTACTGTAAAACTACAGTGGTCAGGACAATGAATTATTGCAGTAAGCTATGTCATTCAATGGAACAGAATAGAAAATGTAGAAATATATCCAAATTTCCAAAATATCCAATATTTCCAAATATTTCCAATATACAATATATCCAAAATATACAAATTTCCAAATTGTGCAAAGACAATTCAATGGGAATATAACTATATTGTCAATAACTGTTATGAAAGCAGTTCCATATTTGAATGGAAAGAAAAAGAACGTTCACTCTTACCTGAAACTATATATAAGAATTAACTCATGCTGAACTTATAAAGAAGCCTTTAAGTATCTTCAAAGAAAGAAAAATGAAATAAAACTATTTTTCCAATTTCTTAGTTGTTATATAAATAATAAAAATGCCTCAGTGTCATATTTAATGGCATATAATGTATCAAAAGAAGATATTTATTTATTTAAATATTTTAAATGATTATTTATCATTGAGAGACAGAATATGATCATGGGAGGGACAGAGACAGGGGGAGACACAGAATCTGAATCAGGCTCCACCAGACTCTGAGCTGTCAGCACAGAGCCTGATGTCAGGCTCGAACTCACAAACCATGAGATCATGACCTGAGCCGAGGTCACACGCTCAACCAACTGAACCACTCGGGCACCCCAAAAGAAGAAGACATTTAAAAAGTACTCATCTATCATGTGTGAATATAGAATATGGGCTTCCTTTATGTCCTAGTTTTTAACTATAGTATAGTTGACTAATATACTATATTAGTTTCAAGTATACAATATAGTGATGCTATAATTATATATATTACAAAATGCTCACCACAATATAGTTACCATCTGTTATCTTACAAAGTTATTACAATATTATTGATTGTATTCCCTATGCTATACTCTTTATCTTTGAGATTTGTTTATTTTATAACTAAAAGTTTGCACCCTATTTCACCTCTACACCCAGCCTCCTCCCATTTGGCAACCATTACTTTGTTTTCTGTACTTATGAATCTCTTTCTGTTTTGTTATTGTTGGTGGTGTTTTTGTTTTATGGTTCCACATATAAGTGAAGTCATCTGATATATGTCTTTTACAGTCTTATTTGTTTCACTTAGCATAATACCTTCTAGGTCCATCCATGTTGTCATGAATGACAAGATTTCATTCATTTTATGGCTGAGTAATATTCCATTGTGTATATACACCATATCTTCTTTATCCATTCATCTGTTGATGGGCACATACATTGCTCCCATATATTGACTCATAAATAATGCTGCAATGAACAAAGGGTTACAAGTATCTTTTGGAGTTGGTGTTTTCATTTTCTTCTATTAAATACCCAGTAGTAGAATTACTGGATCATATGATATTCTATTTTTAATTTTTTATTTAAAAATTTTAACATTTATTTATTTTTGAGAGACAGAGCACGAACTGGAGAGAGGCAGAGAGAGAGAGAGGGAGACATAGAATTTGAAGGAGGATCCAAGCTCTGAGCTGTCATCGCAGAGCCCAATGAGGAGCTTGAACTCACAAACCATTAGATCTGAGCCAAAGTCAGACACTCAACTGACTGAGCCATTCAGGTGCCCCTATTTTTAACTTTTTAAAAGTTTATTTATTTAATTTGAGAGAAAGAGAGAGAGTGAGCAGGGGAGGGAGGGAGGGAGAGAGAGAGAGAGAGAGAGAGAGAGAGAGAGAGAGAGAGAGAGAGAAAGAAAAACCCAAGCAGGCTCTGCACTACCAGCACAGAGTCCAATGCAGGGCTCAAATCTACAAACTATGAGATCGTGACCTGAGACAAAATCAAAAGTTGGATGATTAACTGACTGAGCCACCCAGGTGCCCCTATTTTTAATTTTTTAAGGAACCTCCATCTGTTTTTCATAGTGGTTGAAGCAAATTACAGTTCCACCAACAGTGCATGAGGGTTGCCTTCTCTCCACATCCTAACACTTGTTTCTTGTGTTGTTGATTTTAGCCATTCTGACTGATGTGAGGTGATATCTCATTGATATCATTGTGTGGCGATAATCTCATTTGTTTCCCTGATGATCGGTGGTATTGAGCATCTTTTCATGTGTCTGTTGGTCATCTGGATGATTTCTTTGGAAAAATCTCTGTTCAGTCCTTGGCCCATTTATTAATCACATTGGGGTTTTTTTTTTTTTTGGTGATGAGTTGTATGAGTTATTTATACATTTTGCATATCAACCCCTTATCAGGTATATCATTTGCAAATATCGTCTTACATTCTGTAGGTTCTGTAGGTTGCCTTTCAATTTGAGGATGGCAAAATCTTTTTAGTTTGATGTAGTCCCAGTTGTTAATTTTTGCTTTTGTTTCCATTGCCTAAGAGGACAGATCCACAAAAAATGTTGCTAGAATCGATGTGTGAGAATTATTGCCTGTGTTTTCTCTCATGAGTTTTAGGAAAACTTAAATTTAGGTCATTAATCCTTTTTGGATTTATTAAAAATTTTTAATGTTTATTTATTTGTGAGAGACAGAGACAGAAACAGGGAATGAGCAGGGAGGGGGAGAGAGGGAGGGAGACACAGAATTTGAGGCACGCTCCAGGCTCAGAGCTGTCAGCACAGAGCCTGATGCAGGGCTTGAACTCATCAACTGTGAGATCATGACCTGAGCCAAAGTGAGATGCTCAATCGACTGAGCAACCCAGGTGCCCCTAAATTATTTTTATTTTTTTCATTCTCTTATTTATTTATTTTTAAGATTTTTTTACATACAATAAATAATTCCTTCTAACCACCCTCTACTGTGTCTTGTCTGTTACATTAGAAATACTGTATTAGCACAAAGAAAAGGGGGAATTCACTTGGAAAATTAGCTAATCATCATACAAATCCATTTCTACAAACCATCATGACACATCTTAAGATATCCAGCAAAGATATTCACACAGAAATTTGGGTTACAAAACAAATATTTATATTGATGCCATTTTTTTTTTTTTACTAATCTTCCAAGGTTTTAAAAAAAAGTTTACATCCAAGTTAGTAAGCATATAGTGCAATTATGATTTCAGGCATAGAACCTAGTGATTCATCCCCTACATATAACACCAGTGCTCATCTCAAAAAGTGTCCTCCCTAATGCCCTTTGCCCATTTAGTCATCCTCCTCCCCACAACCCTTCCAGCAACCCTCAGTTTGTTCTCTGTATTTAATGCTCTCTTATGTTTTGTTCCCCTCTCTGTTTTTATATTATTTTTGCTCCCCTTCCCTTATGTTCATCTGCTTTGCATCTTAAATGCCACCTATGAGTGAAGCCATATGATACTTGTCTTTCCCTGACTAATTTCACTTAGCATAATACACTCCAGTTCCAACCACGTTGTTGCAAATGGCTAGATTTCATTCTTTTTGATGGCTGAGTAATAATCCATTGCCTATGCATACCACATCTTTTTTTTTTTTAAGCAATCATTCATTTTTGGGAGACAGAGACAGAGTGTGAGCAGGGGAAGGGCAGAGAGAGAGGGAGACACACAATCTGAAGCAAGCTCCAGGCTCTGATATATCAGTACAGAGCCCAATGTGGGCCTCGAACCCACAAACCGTGAGGTCATGACCAGAGCCTAAGTTGGACACTTAACCAAATGAGCCACCCAGGAGCTCCTATACCACATCTACTTATCCATTCATCAGTCCATGGACATTTGGGCTCTTTCCATACTTTTGCTATTATTGATAGTGCTGTTATAAACATTGGGGTGCATGTGTCTTTTGATACAGCCTGCCTGTATCCTTTGGATAAATACCTAGTAGTACAATTGCTGGGTCATTTTTTAAATTTAAAATAATATTTATTTATTTATTTTTGAGAGCAAGGAGGGGCAGAGAGAAATGGAGACACAGAATCTGACACAGGATCCAGGCTCTAAGCTGTCAGCACAGAGCCCATCACAGGGCTTTAATCCATGAGCTGTGAGATCATGACCTGAACCAAATTTGGATGCTTAACCAACTGAGCCACATCCCCCATGTATTTCTATTTTTAATTTTTTGAGGAACCTCCATACTGTTTTCCAGAGTAGCTGCACTGGTTTGCATTCACACCAAGAGCACAAAAAGGGTTCTTTCTCTGCATCCTCACCAACATCTGTTGTTGCCTGAGTTGTTAATTTTAGCCATTCCAACAGGTGTAAGGTGGTATCTTATTGTGATTTTGATTTGTATTTCCCTGATGATAAGTGATATTGAGCATTTTTTTCATGTGTCTGTTAGCCATCTGGATATCTTCTTTGGAAAAGTGTCTATTCATGTCTTTTACCCATTTCTTCACAGGATTACTTGTTTTTTGGGTGTTGAGTTTGATAAGTTCTTTATAGATTTTTGGATACTAACCCTTTATTTGATAAGTCATTTGCAAATATCTTCTCCCATTCCATTGGCTGCCTTTTAGTTTTGGTGATTGTTTCCTTTGCCATGGAGAAGGTTTTTATCCTGATGAGGTCCCAATAGTTCATTTTTGCTTCTGTTTCCCTTGCCTCTGGAGACATGATGAGTAAGAAGTTGCTGCAGCTGAGGTCAAAGAGGCTTTTGCCTGCTTTCTCCTCTGGGATTTTTAAGGCTTCCTGTCTTATGTTTAGATATTTCATCCATTTTGAATTTATTTTTATATATTGTGTAAGAAAGTGGTCCAGGTTCATTCATCTGCATGTCGCTGTCCAGTGTTCCCAGCACCATTTGCTGAAAAGACTGTATTTATTCCATTTGATACTCTTTCCTGCTTTGTCAAAGATTGGTTGTCCAAACGTTTGTGGGTCCATTTCTGGGTTTTCTATTCTGTTCCATTGATCTATGTGTCTGTTTTTGTGCCAGGACCATACTGTCTTGATGATTATAGCTTTCTAATACATCTCGAAGTCCAGAATTGTGCTGCCTCCAACTTTGGTTTTCCTTTTCAGGATTGCTTTGGCTATTTGAGGTCCTTTCAGGTTTCATCCAAATTTTAGGATTGTTTATTCTAGCTCTGTGAAGAATGCTGGTGTTATTTTGATAGAGACTGCATGGAATATGTAGATTTCTTTGGGTAGTATCAACATTTTAACAATATTTGTTCTTCCAACCCATGAGCATGGAATATTTTTACATTTTTTTGTGGCTTTTTCAATTTCCTTGATAAACTTTCTATAGCTTTCAGTGTACCGATTTTTCACATCTTTGGTTAGGTTTATTCTAAGGTATTTCATGGTATTTGGTGCAATTGTAAATGGGATCAATTCCTTGATTTTTTTTCTGCTGCTTCATTATTGGTGTATAGAAATGCAACTGATTTATGTGCATTGACTTTATATTTGTTACTTTGCTGAATTCATGGATCAGTTCTAGCAGTTTTTTAGTGGAATCTTCTGGGTTTTCCAGGTAGAGTATCATGTTGCTTTAAAGAGTGAAAGTTTGGGGCACCTGGGTGGCTCAGCTGGTTAAGCGTTCGACTTCAGCTCAGGTCATGATCTCTTGGTCTGTGAGTTTGAGCCCTGCGTCAGGCTCTGTGCTGACAGCTCTCTCTGTCGCTCTCTCTGTCTCTGTCTCTGTCTCTGTCTCTGTCTCTCTCTCTCTCTCCCTCTCCTCTCTCCCCTACTTACACTCAGTCTCTGTCTTCTTCTCTCAAAAATAAATGAACATTTAAAAAATTTAAAAAAAGTGAAAATTTGACTGAACCTTGCTGATTTGGATGACTTTTACTTCTTTTTGTTGTCTGATTACTGAGGCTAGGACTTCAATATTATGTTGTATAACAGTGGTGAGAATGGACATCCCTTTCTTGTTCCTGACATAGGGATAAAGCTCTCAGGTTTTCCCTGATGAGGATGATATTAGATTCATATATGGCTTATATGATCTTGAGGTATGATCCTTTTATCCCTACTTTCTTAAGGGCTTTTATTAGGAAAGGATGCTGTATTTTGTCAAATGCTTTCTCTGCATCTATTGAGAGGATCATGTGGTTCTTATTCTTTCTTTTATTGATGTAATGTATCACATTGATTGCTTTGCAGATGTATCCCAGGTATAAATCCCACTTTGTTGTGGTGAATAATTCTTTTAATGTATTGCTGGACTCAGTTGGCTATTATCTTGTTGAGAGTTTTTGTATCCATGTTCATCAGGGAAGTTGGTCTATAGTTCTCCTTTTTAGTGCGGGCTTTGCTGGTTTTGGAATCAAGGTAATGCTGGCCTCATAGAATCGGCTTGAAAATTTTCCTTCCATTTATATTTTTTGGAACAGCTTCAAAAGAATAGGTGTCAACTCATCTTTAAATGTTTGGTAGATAAAATACCCAGGAATAAACCTAATCAAATATCTGTATGATGAAAACTATAGAAAACTTATGAAGGAAATTGAAAAAGACACAAAGAAATGGAAAAACATTTCATGCTCATGGATCAGAAGAATAAACATTGTTAAAATGTCATTATTACCCAAAACAATCTACACACTCAATGCAATCCCAATTAAAATTGCACCAGCATTCTTCTCAAAGCTAGAACAAACTATCCTAAAATTTGAATGGAACCACAAAAGACTCCGAATAGCCAAAGAAATATTGAAGAAGAAAACCAAAACGGGAGGCATCACAGTCCCAGACTTTAGCCTCTACTACAAAGCTGTCATCATCAAGACAGTGTAGTATTGGCACAAAAACAGACACATAGACCAATGGAATAGATAGAGAACCCAGAATTGGACCCACAAGTGTATGGCCAATTAGTCTTTGACAAAGCAGGAAAGAGTATGCAATGGGAAAAAAGACAGCCTCTTTAACAGATGGTGCTGGGAGAACTGGACAGCAACATGCAGAAGAATTAAACTAGATCATTGGTGCAGCCACTCTGGAAAACAGTGTGGAGGTGCCTCAAAAAATTAACAACAGAACTCCTCTATGACCCAGCAATAGCACTGCTAGGGATATAACCAAGGGATACAGAAGTGCTGATGCATAGGGGCACATGTACCCCAATGTTCATAGCAGCACTGTCAACAATAGCCAAATCATGGAAAGAGCCTAAGTGTCCATCACCTGATGAGTGGATCAAGAAGATGTGGTATATATATATACCTATACATACATATATATATATATATATATATGTATATGTAATCCCAGTTTTGGGGATGGGAGAGAAGGGAAGGGGGGTGATGGGCATGGAAAAGGGCACTTGTTGGGATGAGCACTGGGTGTCATATGAAAACCAACTTGACAATAAACTGTCTCATTGCCATGTATATGTATATATATGTGTGTGTGTGTGTATATATATATATATATATATATATATATATATATATATACATGGCAATGAGAAAGAATGAAATATGACCATTTGTAGCAAGGTGGATGGACCTCCACCTTGCTATACATGCTATACATGTCATGCTATACAAAAATAAGTCAGGCGGAGAAGGACAGATACCATATGTTTTCACTCATAAGTGTAACAGGAGAAACTTAACAGAAGACCATGGGGGAGAGGAAGGGGAAAAAATAGTTGGAGAGAGAGAGGGTTTCAAACCATAAGAGACTCTTAAATACAGGGAACAAACAGAGGGTTGATGGGGATGGGAGAGAAGGGAAGAGGGGTGATGGGCATGGAAAAGGGCACTTGTTGGGATGAGCTCTGGGTGTCATATGGAAACCAACTTGACAATAAACTATAAAAAATAAATTAATTTAAAAAATAAATGTTTGGTAGGATTCCCCTGGAATACCATCTGGCACTGGACTCTTGTTTTTTGGAAATTTTTGATTAGTAATTTGATTTTTTTTTTTTTTACTGGTTATGGGTTATGTTCAAATTTTCTATTTCTTCCTGTTTCAGTTTTGGTAGTTTATATGTTTCTAGGAATTTGTCCATTTATTCCAGATTGCCCAATTTATTGGCATATAATTGCTCATAATATTCTCTTATCATTATTTGTGTTTCTGCAATGTTGATTGTGATTTCTCCTCTTTCACTCTTGATTTTACTTATTTGGGTCTTTTCCTTTTTCTTTTTGATCAGTCTTGCTAGGGGCTTGTCAATTTTGGTAATTGTTTCAGATAACCAGCTCCTGGTTTCATTGGTCTGTTCTTCTGATTTCTGTATCATTGATTTTTGCTCTAATTTTTTATTATTTCCCATCCTCTGGTGTTTTTGGGTTTTATTTGCTGTTCTTTTTTCAGCTCTTTAAGGTGTAAGGTTAGGTTGTGTGTTTGAGACCTTTCTTCTTTCTTTAGGAAGGCCTGGATTGCTATAGGCTTCATTCTCATGACCACCGTTACTGCATCCCAGAGGTTTCTGGGCAGTTGTGTTATCATTTTCATTGGCTTCCTGTACTTTTTAATTTCCCGTTTAATTTATTGGTTAACCCATTTATTCTTTAGTAGAATGTTCTTCAATCTCCAAGTATTCATGGTCTTTCCAAACTTTTTCTTGTCATTGATTTTGAATTTCATAGCATTCTGGTCTGAAAATATGCATGGTATTATCTCCATCAATTTGTATTTGTTGAGGGCTGATTTGTGTGCCAGTGTGTGATCTATGCTAGAGAATGTTCCATGTGTACTCGAAAAGAATGTGTATTCTGCTGCTTTAGGATGAAATGTTCTGAATATATCTGTTAAGTCCATCCTGTCCAGTGTGTCATTCAAAGCCATTGTTTCCTTTTTGATTTTCTGCTTAAAGTGGGGTGTTGAAATTCCTACTACTATGGTATTATTATCAATAGGTTTCTTTATGTTTGTGATTAATCGATTTATATATCTGGGTGTTCACTTTGGGGACACAAATGTTTATAATTGTTAGGTCTTGGTGGATAGACCCCTTAATTATGATATAATGCCCTTTTTCATCTGTTACAGTCTTTATTTTAAAATATAGTTTGTCTATTCTAAGTATGGCTCCTCCAGCTTTCTTTTGGTGACCATTAGCATGATAGATGGTTATCTCTTCCCTTAATTTCAATCTGAATGTGTCTTTAGGTCTAAAATGGGTCTCTTGTAAATAGCATTTAGATTGGTCTTGTTTCTTATCCATTCTGATACCCTATGTCTTTTGATTGGAGTGTTTAGTCCACTGACATTTAGAGTGAGTAATGAAAGATATGAATTTATTGCCATTGTGTTGCTTGTATAGTTGGAGTTTCTGATGGTGTTCTCTGATCCTTTGTAGGCTTTGTTGCTAGGCTAGGTCTTTTTTTTTGTTTTTGTTTCATCTTTTCTTCCTGCAGAGAGTCCTCCTTGAAATTTATTGCAGGGCTGGTTTAGTGGTCACAAACTTCTTCATTTTTTGTTTGTTTGGGAAACTCTTTTTTTATTAAAAATTTTTAAATGTTTGTTTGTTTGTTTGAGGGAGACAGAAAGAGAGAGAGAGAGAGAAGAGAGAGCATGAGTGGAAGAGGAGCAAAAAAGAGATGGAGACGTAGAATCTGAAACAGGCTCCGAGCTGTCAGCACAGAGTCTGACATGGGGCTCAAACTCATGAACTGTGAGATCATGACCTGAGTCAAAGTTGGATGCTTAACTGACTGAGCCACTCAGGCACCCCTTTTCTGGAAACTCTTTATCTCTCCTTCTATTTTGAAAGATAGCCTTGCTTGATGAAAAATTCTTGGCAGCATATTTTTCTGATTCAGCATGTTAAATATATCCTGCCACTCCTTTCTGGCCTGCCAAGGTTCTGTGGATAGGTCTGCTGTGAACCTGATCTGTCTTCCCTTGTAGGGTAAGGACCTTTTTTCCCATACTGCTTTCATAATTCTTTCTTTGTCTGTGTATTTTGTGAATTTTACTATGATATGCCTTGTTGATGATTGTTTTTTGTTGAATCTAATGGGAGTTATCTGTGCTTCTTGGATTTTGATGTCTATGTCTTTCCACAGATTAGGAAGGTTTTCTGCTATAATTTTTCATATAAACCTTCTACCCTTTTTTCTCTTCATCTTCTGGGACTCCTATGATTCAGATGTTATTCCTTTTTAATAAGTCACTGAGGTCTCTAATGCTTCTATCATGCCCTTTTGCCTTAGTTTCCTTTTTTCCCCTGCTTCATTGTTCTCCATAAATTTGTCTTCTATATCGCTGGTTTGCTGCTCTGCTTCATCCATCCTTGCTATCATGGAATCCATTCGAAATTGAAAATCAGTTATAGCATTTTAAAAAAATTTTCTTTATTTTTTTAATCTAACTATATAAAGCACTATAAACAGTATGTTTTATTTATTTTTTTATGTTATTGGTAAGTCTTTTTTTAAAAATTTTGTTTTTAAATAGTTTATTGTCAAATTGGTTTCCATACATCACCCAGTGCTCTTCCCCACAAGTGCCCTTCTCCCTCACCACCACCTCTTTTCCCCCCC
>NC_043702.1:106064014-106068298 GCF_006229205.1 Suricata suricatta
ATATCTCACATCTTTTTTTATTTAAAAATTTTTTAATGTTTTATTTATTTTTGATACAGAAAAAGACAGAGCATGAGAAGGGGAGAGGCAGAGAGAGAAGGAGACAGAACCAGAAGCAGGCTCCAGGCTCTGAGCTAGCTGTCAGCACAGAGCCTGATGCGGGGCTCGAACCCACGAACATGAGATCTGACCTGAGCCAAAGCCGGAGACTTAACCGACTGAGCCACCCAGGCACCCCTACCACATCTTCTTGATCCATTCGTCAGGTGATGGACATTTAGGCTCTTTCCGTGATTTGGCTATTGTTGACAGTGCTGCTATGAACATTGGGGTACATGTGCCCCTATGCATCAGCACTTCTGTATCCCTTGGTTATATCCCTAGCAGTGCTATTGCTGGGTCATAGAGGAGTTCTGTTGTTAATTTTTTGAGGCACCTCCACACTGTTTTCCAGAGCGGCTGCTCCAGTTTACACTGCCACCAACAGTGTAGGAGGGTGCCTGTCTCTCCACACCCTCGCCAACATCTATAGTCTCTGGATTTGTTCATTTTAAAATTTCTTTAATGTTTATTTGTTTTTAAAGGAGAGAGAGAGAGAGAGAGAGAGAGAGAGAGAGAGAGAGGGAGAGAGGGAGAGAGAGAGAGAGAGTATGAGCGGGGAAGGGGCAGAGAGAGAGGGAGACACAGAATCTGAAGGAGGCTCCAGGCTCTGAGGTGTCAGCATGAAGTTCAACATGGGGCTCAAACTCACAATCCATGAGATCGTGACCTGAGCTGAAGTTGGATGCTCAACCAACTGAGCCATTCAGGTGCCCCAGTTATAGCATTTCTAATTTTCTACTGACTAGATTTTACTTCATTTATCTCTGCAGAAAGAGAGTCTATGCTTTTTTAAACCCCAGCTAGTATTCTTATAGTGATTCTAAATTCTCATTCAGACATCTTGCTTGTATCTGTGTTGAGCCCCTGGCTGTCATTTCTTCCTTCTTGTTCTTTCTTTTGGGGTGAATTCATTTGTTTTGTAATTTTGGATGAAGAAAATTAATTAATAAAATTTAAAAAATTACAATTAAAAAGTTTAAACAACACAAAAAAATCAAATAAAGGAAGCTAGATCCTAGGTGTGTTTTGGTCTGGTTGTTGAAAGAAGTGTGATAGAATAGAGAAAAAAAGGAAAAAAAAAGAAAAAAAGAGTAAGAAAAAGTTTAAAATGTAAATAACATATAAAGTAAAATAGAATAAAATGAAATGAAGAAAGTGAAAAAAAAATTAAAAATTTTACAAAAATTTAAAAACATAGTAAAAAGAATGTTTTAAAATGTTTTTTTAAAAAGAAAGACAAAAATAATTTTTCCTTTCCTGTATCCAAGAAAAGAAGGGAGAAAAAAGAAAAAAAAACCCAATTTAAACAAAAGCAAAAAAAGCAAAAACAAAACAACAACAAAACCCCCGAATAGATGAACCAATGAACATAATGAACCCTAACTGCTAGCATCCAGTTTCCCATACAACTCAAACCATGAAGCACTCTGTAATCAATACACTAAGCATGTGGAGATATTTGTGGTTATCATCTTGGGCATGTGCTTCAAGGGTGCAGTTGGGCAGGACTTAGTGTAAGGGCTCCATTCTCCACTAGGTGGTGCTCCTTAGCTTACTGGGGTGAATTGGTGTGAAGAGCGTGCATGCATGGGAGCATGCATGCATGGGAGCATGCATGCATGGGTATGCATGCATGGAGAGGTGAAAATAGTTCATGCAGCTTCCTAGTTTCTGGCACAGGAACTCTGCACTCTCACCAGCCTGCAATCAAGCACCTCTCCTTTGTCTCAGGCATCTATCCACTCCCTGTTTCTACACTTTCCATGTCAAAGATGTCAGCCTGCCAGGTGGCACCTCCTCCCAAATTTTATCTCAGATGGGGCTGTGTGTCCAAACTCCTCACTTCTGAGAACTTGGACCTGTTCCTACCCTCTGGGGGAGGGTCTATCTAAACCATGGCCAACTGCCCACTTTCCCCAGAGAATGTTCATGCTATCACGCAGAAGCAAAAGTTCAGAGATTATCGCAAATCACAACACAAGCCAGTGCCGGGTTTCACCACACTCTGACGTCTTTGTTCCAATACCCGCAAACACGGCTGTTCTCTGGGGTCCACTGAGACATTTGCCTGAGGGGAGGCCATATGGCTTCTACCAACTGCCCTTTAGGCAGGGGAACTGCATCTCCCTGTGTGGTCCATGTACCCCTTGGACCTTGCTGCTTTCTCTCGGGGATTTGCCTTTCCTTCTCACTAGAGCACAGCCAGGTATTAAAGTCTGGAATTTCTGACTCTGTGGTCCTCTGTTTATAAAGTCCTAATGGTACTGAAACCCTCTCCTTTCTCTCCGTCAATGGTTTTGGAAACAGATTTCTTCTTCAGTCCCTTGTGAGTGTTTTCGCTCTTTCTCCCCAGCTATCTTGGGAGGAGTGCTTTTCCTGTACTCTCCTGATGTGCCTCACTCCCCCCTTTCTCTGTCCTCTCTCTGCAAAAACAGCTCCCTACCTTCCGTGGCTTCTCTCTCCTCCAGTTCACCTCTCCGCACTAAATACCTACCAATTTCTGTGGCTCAAATTATGTAGATTTTTTTGTTAATCTTCAGATCAATTTCCTATGTGTGCAAAATGGTTTGGTACTGATCTAGCTGCATTTCAGGGACGAGAGAGGACATGAACTTCCATCCTTCTCCACCACCTTGGCTTCCTTCCCTTAAGTTTTTAAAAAATGTTTACTTCTTTTTGAGAGAGAGAGCAAGAGTGGGGAAGGGTCAGAGGGAGAGAGGGACAGAGAATCCAAAGTGGGCTCTGTACTGACAGCAGCGAGCCCAATGTGAGGCTCAAACTCACAAACCATGAGACCATGACCTGCACTGAAGTCGGGCATGCAACCAAAAGGACACCCAGGTGCCCCTACTTTTGATTTCTTTAGTTGTCTGATTGCTGTGACTAGGATTTCAGGTACTATGTTGAATAAAAGTGATGAGAATGTGTCTTTCGTCCTGGCTGGCGGCCGGCGGGGCAGTCAAATGTCGCGGGTTCCTGAGGAGGGAGTGAGAATAGAGGAGCACCGAGAGTGAAGGCAAGACAAGCGTTTTTGTTCAAGCCTCAGTTTTATTGAGAAAAATACCCACACCTATATAGGGTTTAGGGTGGGAAGCTGACAGGGTTGGTTGCTAGGAAACAGGGTCAAGTGATTAAGGCTAGGGTAAAGGAGGAACCAAACTAAAGTTTTTAGCACAGCGCCTGAAAGGCCGACACTACCCTGCCTGTAGGCAGTTGATATTTTGTTCCTCTGGCTTCTCCTGACAGGGAGTGGCACTTCCCTGCCTGTGAGCTGCGGATGGCGGAATCTTTGCAGCTTCCCACAAGAACGGACATCATTGCTGTCTTGTTCTGAGTCTCGAGGAAAAGCTCTCAGTTCCCCCCATTCCCCATTTCATATGATGTTAGCTGTGGGTTTTTCACATGTGACCTTTATTATGTTGAGATATGTTCCCTCTAAACCTACTTTTTTTTATCGTGAATGAATGTTGTACTTTGTCAAATGCTTTTTCCGCATCTATTGAAATGATCACATGGCTCTTATTCTTTCTTCTGTTAATGTGATGTATCGCACTGATTAGCAAATTTTGAACCTCAGTTGTAACCCAGGAATAAATCCCGCTTGATCATGGTAAATGATTTTTTAAAAATGTATTGTTGGATTCTGTATTGCTAGTATTTTTTTTTTTTGAGGATTTTTGCATTGATATTCATCAGGGTTATTGGTCTATAATTCTTTCTCTTGTCATGTCTTTATCTGGTTTTGGTATCGGGGTAATGCTGGTTTCATAGAATAAACTTGGAAGTTTTTCTTCTTTCTATCTTTTGGAATAGTTTGAGAAGAATACATACTAGCTCTTTTTTTTTTTAAATTAAAAAAATTTTTTTTAAATTTTTTTCCTCCATATTTTATTGTCAAATTGTTTTCCATACAACACCCAGTGCTCTTCCCCTTAAGTGCCCTCCACCATCACCACCACCTCTTTTCCGCCCTCCCCCTTCCCCCTCAACCCTCAGTTCATTCTCAGCATTCAATAGTCTCTCAAGTTTTGCATTCCTCTCTCTCCCCAACTCTCTCTCCCTCCTCCGCTCCCCCTGGTTCTCTATTAGGTCTCTCTTGTTTTCCTGCTAGACCTATGAGTGCAAACATATGGTTTCTGTCCCTCTCTGCCTGGCTTACTTCACTCAGCATGACACCCTCAA
>NC_043702.1:106068398-106076710 GCF_006229205.1 Suricata suricatta
TAGTCTCTTGCTTTGTTCATTTTAGCCACTCTGACTGGTGTGAGGTGGTATCTCAGTGTGGTTTTGATTTGTGTTTCCCTGATGATGAGTTATGTTGAGCATCATTTTATGTGAGCTCTTCTTTATTTTTTTAATGATTTTATTTATGTATTTTGAGAGAGAGAGAGCAAGTTGGGGAGGGACAGATAGAGAAGGGGTGAGAGAATCCCAAGCAGTCTCTGTGCTGACAGCACAGAGCTTGATGTGGAGATTTATCTCATGACACTGAGATCATCACCTGAGCCAAAATCAAGAGATGGACACTTAACCCATTGATCCAGCCAGGAACCCCTGACTCTTTAAATGTTTGGTAGAATTCACTTTTGAAGCCATCTGGTCCTAGACTTTTGCTTGTTATGTGATTTTTTGATTCATGATTCCATTTCTTTACTAGTTATTGTTCTGTTCAAGTTTTCTATTTCTCCCTGTTTCAGTTTTTGGAAGTTATATGTTTCTAGAAATTCACCCCTTTCTTCTAGTTTGTTCAGTTTATTGACATATGGTATTTCATAATATTCTCTTATGGTTGTATTTCTGTGGTGTTGTTTGTTATTTCTCCTCTCTCTTCTGTTATTTTATTTGTTTGGCTTTTTTCTCTTTTCTTTTTGATATGTTTAGTTAGAGGATTGTCAACTTTATTAATTTTTTAAAAATAACTAGCTCCTAGTTTCATTGCTCTATTTTTTTGTTGTTGTTGTTTAGTTTCTGTTCATTTATGTCTGCTGTAATCTTTATTATTTGCTTCCTTCTGCTGGCTTTAGTCTTTGTTTGTTTTTCTTTTTCCAGCTCCTTTACGTGTAAAGTTAGATTATTTGAGACGTTTCTTGCTTCTTGAGGTAGTCCTGTATTGCTATATAATTCCCTCTTAGGGCTGCTTTTGCTGCATCCAAAATATTTTGGATTATTATGTTTTCATTTTCATTTGTTTCCATATATTTTTTCATTTTTTCTCATATTTCCTGGCTTACCCATTCATTGCTTAGTAGCAATTTATTTAACTTCCATGTATTTGTGTCTTTCCAGATTTTTTCTTGTAGATGACTTTTAGTTTCATAGCATTGTGGTCAGAAAAGTCACATTGATATAACCTCAATCTTCTTATATTGGCTAAGGTCCGTTCTGTGACCCAATACATGATCCATTCTGGAGAATATTCCATTTGCTCTTAAAAAATAATGTGTATTCTTCTGTTTTTTGGATGGAATGTTTGGAATGTATCTGTTAAGTCTGTCTAGTTCAGTGTGCCATTCAAAGCCATGGTTCCTTGCTGATTTTCTGCTTAAAGATTTTCAAGAGTCGAATCCTCTACCCATGGAGCCAGCCAGTTACCCCTGATTTTTCATTTAGTGATCTATTCATTGATGTAAGTGGTGTGTTAAATTCCTCAATTAGTATTGTGTTATTATCAATTAGTTCTTTTCTGGGGCATCTGGGTGGCTCAGTCAGTTAAGCATCTGACTTCAGCTCAGGTCATGATCTCACCACTTGTGGGTTCGAGCCCTGCATCAGGCTCTGTGCTGACAGCTCAGAATCTGGAGCCTGCTTCTGATTTTGTGTCTCTCTCTTTCTCTGCCCCTCCCCAACTCGTACTCTGTCTCTCCCTCTCAAAAATGAATAAATATTTAAAATAATATAAAAAATTACAAAACAAAAAAATTAATAACAAAAATTTATGTTTGTTATTAATTGTTTAATATGTTTTATCACTATCATGTTCGGTGCATAAATGTTTATGATTGTTACACGTTCTGTTGGATTGTCTCTTTTGTTATTATATAGTGCCTTTCTTTGTCTCTTGTTACAGTCTTTGTTTTAAAGTCAAATTGTCTGGGGGCACCTGGGTGGCTCATTCAGTTAAGTATCTGACTCTTGATTTTGGATCAGGTCATGATCTCATGGTCATGAGAGATCTCTCATGCCAGGCACAGAGCCTGCTTAACAGCTTAACATTCTCTCATTCTGTCTCTCCCTCTGCCCCTCCTCTCCACTGGCTCACTCTCCCTCAAAAAGGAAAATTAAAAAAAAAAAGTCTAGTGTGTCCAATCTAAGTATTACTAACTCCAGCTTCATTTTGACATTCATTTGCATGATACATATTCTCCACCCCTACACTTTCAATCTGTAAGTGCCTTCAGATCTAAAGTGAGTCTCTTGTAGGCAGCATACAGATGGGTGTTGCTTTTTGACCATTCTGATACCTTATGTCTTTTTATTGGAGCATTTAGTCCATTTAAATTTACAGTAATCACTGATGGATATATATTTATTGCTATCGTAGTATTATTTTGTGGTGGTTTTGGAGCTTTCCTTTGATCCTTTCTCATCTTTCTCTCTTTCATGTTTTTCTGACTTTATTTAGTGATATGGTTAGATTTATTTTTATTTATTTTTTGCATGTTTATTAGTGGTTTTTGATATATGGCTGCCATTGGTTTTACACATAACCTTTTATGGAAATAGCAGTCTATGTAAGTAATTGTCATTTAAGTTTGAACACATTCTTTTCTCCTTTCCTCTCCTCGTTTTAGGTATATGTTATTATATTTTATATTCTCCTTTTATGAGTTCCTTGACTGATTTTATAAAAAGTTTTTAAATATTTATTTATTTGAGAGAGAGAGAGAGAGAGAGAGAGAGAGAGAGAGAGAGAGAAGGGGAAGGGCATAGAGAGACAAAGGATCTGAGGCAGGCTTGGGTCTGTGAGTACAGAGCTCAATGTGGGGCTTGAACCCATAAACCATGAGATCATGACATGAGTTGAAATCAAGAGTCAGGTTCTTAAGCAGCCATGCTGCCCAGATGCCCTTCCTTGACTGATTTTTAATAGAAATATTCATTTTTACTGCTTTGGTGTCTCCTACTCTTTTAGTGTAACTTTTAGTCCCTCCATTCCATTCCAACATTCTCTTTCAATATTTCTTACAGGACTGGTTTAGTGGTCACAAACTCCTTTAGTTTGTTTAGGAACCTCTATCTCTCCTTCTATTCTGATGGGTAGAGTATTCTTGGTTGCATATTTTTTTCCAGTCAATATGTTGAATATTTCATGCCACTGTCTTCTGGCTTGCCAATTTTCTCTTGAAAAATCTCCTCCTAGCCTTATGGGTTTTCCTTCATAAGTTAATGACTTCTTTCGTCTTGCTATTTTTAATATTTTTCTCTATTACTGTGTTTTGTGTTTTGTAATAATTAAATTATTACAATATGTCTTGCTGTGGGCCTGCTTTTGTTGATTTTGATGTGGGTTCTCTGTGCCTCCTAGATCTGGATGTCTGTTTCTTTCTCCACATGGAAATGTTCTCAGCTATTATTTTCTTAAATGAACTTTCTGCCCCCATTTCTCTCTCTTCTTCTGGGATGCCTACAATATGAATGTTATTAATTTTGATGGCGTTACTGAGTTCCCTAAGTTTGTTCTCATGTTGCATCATTCTTCTTTCTCTCTTTTGCTCAGTTTCATTGCTTTCCATTATTTTGTCTTCTAAGTCATTAATTTATTCCTCTGCTCTTTCCAGCCTGCTATTCATTGCATGAAGTGTGTTTCTCATCTCATTTATTGCACTCTTTATCTCCAATTGATCTTTTAACTCTTTATCTCTGTGGTAAGGGTCTCACTGATATCTTTCATTTTTTTCCCCCCTCAAGTCCAGTGAGTATCCTTATAATCATTGCTTTAAATTCTCTATCAGGTATGTTATTTATATCTGTTTTGCTTGCATCTCTGGCTATGACCTTATAGTGTTTTTCATTTGAAATAAATTTCTTGGTATTCTCATTTTGTCTAAGTCTCTGCCTTCTTCTCTGTGTTTGAAAACCTAGTTATGTCTCCTGAAAGTAATGGCCTTATGAAGAAAAGGTCTTATAGTACACAGGGTCTGACACTTGAAGAAACGCCTCTAATGTGTGTTGCATAGGCTCTGCTGTTGTGTTCTGGCTGCTCTGTTCTTCAAGTCTGTCCTCTGCAGAGGCTCTCCTTGCCTTCTGTGGGCAATGTTTGTTCCTGGCCTAAATGCAGTGAGTTTTAACTAGGTATGCTCTGGTCTGCTTGTGAAATGAGTGAGACCTGTTACTACCTCTCATGGAACTGAGGACCTGCAAAATTCTCTGGTTAGGAGATATGTGGTGGGCAGGGGTTTGTGCTGGTCATCTGTTGGGGGGGGGAGCTGCCTTGCTGAGACTGAGAATGGTAGTTCTACCAGAGCCTAAGGTGGTGGGACTTGGTATAAGCACGTTAGGTAGTCAATGTCTGCACTGTGTTGCTTCCTGCAGGTGGATCTGTGTTTACATTGAGGGCCAGGGGAGAGGAATGACACTGGACAGCTCTTTTGTTCCCAGAGAAGTGTCTCTGTGAACACTGCCTCTCAGGGACACTCTCTAAGAAGAGAAGAGTGAATAATCTCCTCACTTTGTATCCCAGGTGTTCTTCAGATCACTGTTTCCATGCTGTAGCAACCTCCCCATCCCCCCCCCCCCCCAGCATCCCGCAGGGTTGTTTGTCTGTCTTCTCTCTAGGAGCAGTGCAGTGCCTTCAGGGCTCTATCCCAGCCACGTATGGGACCCTTTAATTCTCCAGGCTTTAAGCCACCCTGTTTACAAGAATTCATGAAATTCAACCCCTCTTGTTTCCAAGTCAATGGCTATGGGGAAATATTCTCATGCATTCCCCTGTGTGCTCTGCTTTCTCCCCTTCTATGTGACCACAGCTTTCCACTCTGTACAGTAGCTAGGATGCATTTCTTCTTTAAGCCATGTTTCCATACTTTCTACCTTCTTCAATGTGGATTCTTCTCTCCCTTTAGTTTTGGACTTTGTTCTGTCAGTCTTCATGTTGATTTACAGGGGTATTTAGGATGATTTGATAGTTATCTAGTTATATTTGTGGGATGAGGTGAACCTAGGGTCCTCCTAGTCTGTCACCATCTTCCTCTCCAATTAGGCTTATTGGAAGTTTTTTTCCTTAATTTCTTTTTCTGCTACTTTGTTTTTAGTGTTTAGAAATGCAAAAGATTTCTATAGATTAATTTTGTATCATACAACTTTACTTAATTTATTAGTTCTAATAATTATTTTTGGTGGAGTCCCTAAGGGTTTCTACTTATACTAGCATGTCATATACAAATACTGACCATTTTATTTCTTTCTTAACAAGTTGGATGCTTATATTTCTTTTTCTTGTCTGATTGCTGTGACTAGGACTTTTAGTAGTATGTTGAATAAAAGTGGTGACAGTAGACATCCTTGTCTTGTTCCTGATCTTAGGGGTAAAGTTTTCAGGTTTTCACTGGTTTTAGTTATGGGTTTGTCATATATGATCTTTATTATGTTGAGGTATATTCCCTCTGGATGTACTTTGTTGATAGTTTTTTTTCTTATCATGAACAGATGTTGAATTTTGTCAAATGCTTTTTCTGCATCTGTTGAGATGATTATATGATTCCTATCCTTTCTTTGTTAATTGATTTGGTGATACTGAACCATCCTTGTGTCTCTGGAATAGATCCCACTTGATTGTGGTGGATGACTTTTTAAAATGTATCATTGAATTTAATTTGCTAATAGTTTGTTGAGGATTTTTGCATCTATGTTCATCAGGTATATTGGCTTGCAGGTTTTTGTTTGTTTGGTTTTGTTTTTCTTTGTAGTGTCATTGTCTGGTTTTGATATCAGGGTAATGCTGGCCTCCTAGAATGAATTTGGAAATTTTCCTTCCTCTTCTATTTTTTGGAATAGTTTGAGAAAGACAGGTATTAACTTGTCTTTAAATGTTTAGTACAATTCAGCTGGGAAGCCATCTGGTCCTGAACTCTTTTATTTTAATTTATTTTTTAACATTTATTCATTTTTGTGAGACAAAGAGAGACAGAACATGGCGGGGGGCAGGGAGAGAGAGGGAGACACAGAATCTGAGGCAGTCTCCAGGCTCCAAGCTGTCAACACAGATCCCGCTGTGGGGCTCTAACTCACGAGCCGTGAGATCATGACCTGAGCTGAAGTCAGATGCTTAACTGACTAAGCCACCCAGGTGCCCCATTGAAGTCTTGTTTATTGGGAGTTTTTTGTACTGATTCAATTTTGTCAGTAGCAATCTGTCTGTTCAGATTTTCTATTTCTTCCTGATTCAGTCTTGGAAGATTATGTGTTTCTAGGAATTTATCCACTTCTTTTAGGCTGTCCAATTTAGTGGAATACAAGTTTTCCTAGCAGTAGCTTATAAAACCTTGTATTTGTGTAATGTTAGTTGTAATTTCTCCTCTTTTACAACTGATTTGATTTATTTTGTTTTCCTCTCTTGCTCTCTCTCTGATGAATCTTTCTAAAGATTCTTTTTTTTTTAATGTTCTTTTATTTATTTTTGAGAGACAGGGAGAGACAGTGGGATTAGGGAAGGGTCAGAGAGAGAAGGAGACACAGAATGTGAAGCAGGCTCCAGGATCTGAGCTAGCTGTCAGCACAGAGCCCAACGCAGGGCTTGGACCCACGAACCGTGAGATCATGACCTGAGCCGAAGCCGGATGCTTAACCGACTGAGCCACCCAGGCGCCCCTTAAAGATTCTAAAAGAATCTAAAGATTCATCTCTTAATTTCAGTGATCTTTTCTATTGTTTTTGTTGTTGTTGTTTCTATTTAATTTATTTCCACTCTGATTGTCATTATTTTCTTCCTTCTGTTAACTTTGCGCTTTGTTTGTTCTTTTTCTTATTACTTTAGGTGTAAGTTTAGATTTTTTTGGAGATTTTTCTTGTTGCTTGAGGTAGACTTCTGTCACTATAAATTTCCCTCTTAGAATTGCTTTTGCTATATCTCAAAGATTTTGAACCATTGTGTTGCCATTTTCGTTTCTCAAGGTATTATTTTATTTCCTCTTTGATTTCTTAATTGACCTATTGGTTGTTTAGCCATATGTTGTTTAGCCTCTGTGTTTGTAGTTTTTTTTCTTCAGGCTTTCTTCTTATAATTTATTTCTAGTTTGAATCCATTATGGTCAAAAAGATGCTTGATATGATTTCAATCTTTTTATGGAGACTTGTTTCATGGAATAACATGTGACCTATCATGGAGAATGCCCCATGTACACTTGAAAAGAATGTGTATTATGCTGTTTTTTTGGATGGGATGTTGTATATGTATCTATTAATTCCATGTAGTGTAATATGTTATTCAAAGCCACTATTTCCTTATTGATCTTCTGTCTTGATGATGTGTCAGTTGATAAATTGACATAAGTGAGATATATTACTGTGAAATTCTCTCTTTGTGTCTGTTAATAGTCACTTTGTATATTTATGTGCTCTCATATTGATTTTTTTATTTTTATTTTTATTTTTTGTTTTATTTTGTTTTAGTATGTGCTCTCATGTTGAGTGCATAGATACTTACAATTGTTATATCCTCTATTTGGATTGATTACTTTATCATTAGGTAATGCCATTCTGTCTATTGTTAGCTTTTGTTTTAAGGTCCATTTTGTCAAATATGTTTACCTACCCCAGCTTTTTGTCACATCAGTTTATATGAAGTAGCTTTTCCTGTCTCTTCTCTTTCAGTCTGTGTGGGTCTTTAGGTCTGAAGTGAGTATGTTAAAAATTTTTTTAACATTTATTCATTTTTGAGAGACAGAGAGACAGAGTGTGAGCACGGGAGGTGAAGAAAGAGAGAGAGAGAGACACAGAATCTGAAGCAGGCTCCAGGATCCGAGCTGTCAGCACAGAGCCCGACGCGGAGCTTGAACTCACAAACCTTGAGATCGTGACCTGAGTCAAAGTCAGATAGATGCTCAGCCAACTGAGCCACCCAGACACCCCTGAAGGGAGTGTCTTATAAACAGCATAGAGGTGAGTCTCTTTTTTAAAATCCATTAAGCACCCTATGTTTTTTAATTGGATCTTTTAGACCATTTATATTTAAATTAATTATTAATAAGTATGTACTTAGCCATTTTGTTAATTTTTTTTTCTGGTGTTTTTGTAGTTCTCTGTTACTTTCTTCCTGCTCTTTTCCTTTGTGATTTGATGACTTTTTTTAGTGTTATGCTTGGATCTCTTTCTTTTTATTTTTGTGTGTACCATCATAGATTTTTGGTTTGTGATTACGATGAGTTTATATATACCATCCTATGTGTATGGCAGTCTATATTAAGTTGATGGTTTTAAAAGTTTGAACACATTCTAAAAGCACCATATTACTACTCAAAGTACATTTTTTTTTTGTTGAATAGAAATCTCATTTGGAAAAAATTTTTAAATGTTTATTTGTTTTTGAGAGAAAGTGCGCA
>NC_043702.1:106076810-106089445 GCF_006229205.1 Suricata suricatta
TCTCACTTTCTGTGTCTCAAACTGATGTTCATTATTTTCCACAGAAAACTGAAACATTGAAGAAATGTAGCTAGATAAAATATTCATGTGCTCATAATTGAATTAGACTTGAAGCTTGAAAAATGAGCTGGTTTCTTCTTTACATTGAAGGATGACTGTGAGATATTAAGATGAAAAAAATTCATTTGTCCAGGCAAAAGAATGTATTGTTTTTGTAATCACTGTTCTATTGATATGAACTACAATTTACAATTCTGACCTAATAAAAATTAAAAGACGGGCTTGACAGTGCGTCCGTTGTGCACACTGCATTGTAACGTGTATTTCAAGCCATCCTAACTTACCAACTAGCAAGCATACACATTGCAATGTGTCTTTCTTAATTTGGGTTGGTGGGGGATACTTGTTATGTTTAAATATTAGTAAAATAACATTTTAGGACAGTGTGGTTATGATTTTACTTTACTACATGTTATGAGCTGATTTGTGTCTCCCACCAAATTTATATCAAGTCTAAACAACCAGTCCCTCAGAATGTGACCAAATTCAGAGATAGGGTGTTTAAAGCAGTGATAGAGTTACAATGAGGCCATTTGGGGTGGATTTATAATTCCGACTGATTGGTGGGGATCAGAACAGAGAGACACCAAGGATGCAGGTGCACTGAGAAAAGTTATGTGAGAACACAGGGAAAAAGCAGCCATCAGCCACCCAAGGGGAGAGCGTTTAGGACAAACGAAGCCTGCTTATACTTTGATCTTGGACTTCCAGCCTCCAGAAGGGTGAGACAGTAAACCTCTGCTATTTCAGCCATGGTGTCAGTGATATTTTGTTCGGCAGCCCCAGCAAACTATATACAATACATACGTAATATGTGGTAGGCTTTGTGAAATTTTAGTTTCAGCTGTGTGTATGGGTACTGAGTCTCAATGCAAGATGCATTTATTATTGGTTATAGGTCAAAATAACCATTGAATTAGAAGAAATGAAGGATTGTTGCCTGCAGCTCTGAAACAAGCCAGTTAAACCAGAAATGTGTACTCTGAAAACCTGGGAAACTCTGGCCCCACCTTTCACAGGGAGAAGCTAAGGAAGAGAAACAGCCTCCAAATCTTTGAGCTCCTTCTGAAAGTAACTCTAGAATAGTGTCCCAGGGTGGAGTTTGGAGATAGAGTTTACAGGGTCTGTGACCTTGGATGGGAAAAAGATACATATTTATTTTCACTAATGTGTATCTGAAAATTACCTCTTCTATCAATTATAGGTGGAAGCGACAGATTTCAGTAATATTAGAAGTATTGGTAACTTTGTCACCAATAGAAATACACATGTTTTCCTATCATGCCACACAAACTGAACCTTAATATATAAACTACAACCATCATTATAACACAAGTATATGGGTTATTAGATTTACTGATGGAACTTGTTATTTAATATATTAATAAAGAAATACATAAATTACTTGGCACAGATTTTATGAGTACATTTTGATAATAGACATGTATGTATATAGTTTGTTCCCTTTGGAGCCTTATGTGTTTTGTCTTAAAACATTTAAGAACATTTTTACGGCAATGGCCTACAGGCTTCATGACTGTCAAAGGGAATCTGCGGCAGATAAATGGTTAAGAAAATCTTTTCTAAAGCTATATTATTTTTTTAAGTATATTTATTTATTCTGAGAGAGACAGATCACAAGCAGGGGAGGCACAGAGAGAGAGAGAAGAGGGGGAATCCCGAACAGGGTCCAGTCAGTTCACAAAGGCCCAATCAGGGACTCAAACCAATGAAACCACGAGATCATGATCTGAGCCCAAATGAAGAGTTGGAGGCTTAACCGACTGAGCCACCGTGGTGCCCCAGTAGCTGTATTCTTACAGCCTCACAATCTGCCTCTGCTACACTTCACCTGAGTCTTTTCATCTGTTTCTTTCAGCTTTTACCCTTTTGATTACTACCAGGACCCTTCTTGTTACCAGTTTCTTTTAACTGAGGACTTCTTTGGTTCTAACTTTGACTTGATGTCTTCTCAAAGGCTACCTCTTCATTGGCTGCCTCTTCAGTTGCCACCTCTTGCAGTGCAGCCCTCGGGTAGTGTCCTGAACTGGTAACTGGGCCAGGAAACTGACCCAAGGACCGTAACTTCAGACGGCTAAGCACCTGCCAGAAGAAGGGGCCTTACTCTCTGGGCCACAAGGCCACCCAAGGAGCTGATGGTCATTTTGAAAAGCAGCTAATATTGTCAGCATCACAAATGGAAACCCTTCTGTTCCAGGCCCCATTGACCTTTTCCTGCTGCCTGAGGATGTTTGGCTTACTTTTGTGGCTTCCCTGATCACATCATTTCATATTTAGACGTCCCCCCACCACTCCAGCTCATGATCTGAATGTGCAGCCCTATCCAAAGCTCCTTAGACTCCAGATGTCCACACTTCTGTGGCTCGCTTGCACCATCAGTGGCCATATAGGGTGTGTCCATCTCCCGCAGTGTATCCTTGTATAGTCTTTCTGCCAGGTTACAGTAATTTGGATCTTCAGACACTGGGCTTTCCCTATCCTTAGAGCATTCTTGTTCTGGTTTGCCCACCTGACCAACACTGGGGAGAATTCCATGTTGCACAAAGAACAGAATGATACCTTCTAGTGGGATCAACCACCCCTCTTTGTGGGAGAGATCATACTAAAGAAAAGGAGGGACAATTCTACTCTGGCACCGCCCACGTGTCAGTGGCACGCTCTGGCCTCTAGAGGGATCCCCATGATTGAGGGAGAGGAGAAGCAGCCCTGAGCCTCCTGGGACTAGGAATCTGGAACACTGAATCACTAGCTGTTTTGGAGAATGGGCTCAGGTCTCAGCCACATATCCTAATTTCAACAATGGTCTTCAGTGTTCTTACTTGATGTCACATGTTTGGTTTGTCCACCCATCAGCCTCTGGCCACTGTTAATGTTGATCTATGTGAGAGGCACAATGTAAATAGATTCTTGATGGCTTAGGCTCAGCCTGACCTAAGTACCCAAGGATTCCCTCAACGAAGACTCCAGATTGTCATCAATAGTGCCGTGGACATACCTAGAAAGCAACTGGTCAGGGGCAAATGCATATCTCTAGTCTCATCTGGGCTTTAATCTAGGAATAAACAATACTCTGTCATGTTCTGTTTTGTTTTCCGTTTACACTGATTATTAGAAGCACTTTAATACATGATTTGTCTTTTCTCACCTTTTCATTCAGAAATCCTTCAAACACACAGAAGAGTTGAAAGAGCCATGTAATGGACAGCTATATTCCATCCACCTGAACTCAACAATATTTAACATTATGTAGGACAGTTTGTAGCATTCTGCTGTCTCTGCACCCTCACGCACCTGTGGTTTGCGAGTGGGGGTTGTGTTTGTTCGTATGTGCCCACTTTCTTCCCCCTGGACCATTAAAAGGGAAGTTCAGACATCAAGTTGCTCCATCCTAAGATACTTCAGTATGCATCTCCTAAGAATAAGCTGTGTCTCCTACAAAACTTCCAAACCATGCAAGTTGCTCTGATAAGCTCTGTATCCCCAAAGGACCCAGGCCCTTTGTTATTGAGTAGGAAGATTGGTTTTCTCAGAGGTGTCTCAGCATCAGTTGGCCCCAGGTGCCAGGCTGTTGCCTCTGGCTGCTCCCAAGGGCGAGGCACTGGGCCTGCCATTTATGTTCTCTTGGGCCTAGTCCTGATTCTGATTCAGAAGCTAGATACTCTGGGCTTCCCAGGCACAAATAAGCCACCCATTCTTCTATTTATGCTTTAAATGTTACCCTTTTGAGTAGGAAATACATTTACATGTGGCAAAAGGATGAATAGTACAAAGTTCCCCTCCCCAACTCCTGTCCAATAACCCCTCTATGGTCCTCTCTGGAGCATCTGAAAGCAATCTTTTTTAAATTTAACTTTATTTTTTAATGTTTATTTATTTTTGAGAGAGAGTGTAAGCACGGGAGGGGCAGAGAGAGAGAGAGGGAGACACAGAATTGGAAGCAGGCTCCAGGTTCTGAGCTGTCAACACAGAGCCCTATGTGGGGCTTGAACCCACAAACCATGAAATCATGACCTGAGCCACAGTCAGATGCTCAACCAATTAGGCCACCCTAGTGCCCCTGGAGGGCCTTGCAAGCCTGTCCCCAGATTGCTTATATATTTACAAGAAAATATGTGTATATCAATGGTTTTCTTTCACTACAGATACATACTGCTCTGTACCTATGTTTATCAATACCTCTGAAAATATATAATTAAAAGATAAACACAGCCTTGTATTTGAAATCTGTGCCAAATTCAAACTGCTCTGCTGTACTCAAGCTTCAATAGTTATATGTATATAAATACCACAGAGAGTGGTGTTTGCTCAGGGACCCTCCACTCTTACAAAGACTTTTCCCCAGAGACTCCTGCCAAGAACCACCAACAGAAATCCAGACTCTAATATGAAAGACAATCCTATATAGTTCCAAACATAATTTTAACTAATACAATACTGAGACTATCTCTTCCTAGCATGATATATACCATATTAAGTACTTCTTTCTAATATGTAATTTAACATACTAGAAGTAGTAGTAAACAGGTCCTACATTTTGGAGCCTGCTGAAATTATTTAAATTTGCAAATCCTAACCTGCTTAGCCTGCTTACCCTGACTTGCTCATTCCTTTCCCTGGAAACCATAATTAAAGCTCTTGTCCAGGTTTTCCTCTTGTTCTCTTTGGTGCTTACTTACTTACTTGCTGCTTCCCACATGGCCCTGGAGGGCATAGCCCCTTCCTCTTGGAAACTATGAGTAACTATCTTTTCAGTGGTAATGATTTCCTGGTCTGTTGGCCTCACTATACCTGAATAATATTTAAACTTATGTGTAAAACAAATGTGAGGTTTATATAATTAAAGGAAGACATGGTAACATCTCAATTGAATGTTACTTAGAAGTTATATATCTGTGTAGGTGGAAGGGAGAATTGCAATGGCCTGTCAATGTATTCAACATAAATTAAGTTAAATTATTCTCCTGACAAAATGGCAAAATGAAATTCGAAGTCAATGAAGCTAATTCATGCTTATTTATCAGGTAGACCGATCATTTAAAATGGAAAAAGCAGAACTAACCATTTGATTTCTTTACTCATTACAGGGAACTTTAACTTTTTTTTTTTTTAACTATTTTTTCTGCTAGTCTTCCGATGTTCTTTCTGTTGCAGGCAGTAAAGAGCATGGCATCTAGTTTCATTTAGACAAAGTATAACTTACAGATTTAACACAGTCTCTATCAAAATCTTGGCTACCTTTTTTTAGAAATCAAAATGCCAAAATTTATATGTAAATTAAATATCCACTCACAATATCCAAAGCAACCTTAAAAAGAACAAGTCTAGAGGACTTACATTTCCCTACTTTATTTATTTAAAAACAAATTTTTAACATATATTTGTTGAGTATGAGAGAGAAAGAATGAGCAGGGGAGGGGCAGAGAGAGCATCTCAAGTATATTTTGCACTGTCAGTGCAGAGCTTGATGCAGGGCTCAGTCCCTTGAACCACAAGATCATGACCAGAGGCAAAATCAAGAGGGTGCTTAACTGACTGAGCCACCCAGGCACCCCTACATTTCTTTATTTCATTATTTTAAAACTTTCTACAAAACTTAGGATGCTTAGGATAGGCATATACATCAATGGAATAGAGTTGAGAATCTAAAAATAACCCCTTAATTGTGGTCAGTTGTTTTCTGAAAAGGAAAAGGGTGCCAAAATAATTCAATAGGAGAAAGAATAAACTTTTCAACAAATGGTACTGGGACACTGGATACCCACATGCTAAAGAATAAAGTTTGGACTCTTTGCTTATATCTTACACAAAAATTAACTCCCAATGGATCATAAGGCTAAAATTATAAAACTCTTAGATGTAGAGGTCTGAGAAATATGGAAATATGTCTTCATGACTTTAGGCTAAGCAAAGTCTTCTTGGGTGTCCATCAGAAAAGTAAAAAGACAAGGGACTCTGGCTGGTTTACTTAGTAAAGCATGCAACTTTTGTACTTGGGGTCTTGAGTTCAAGCCCTGTGTTGGTCGTTGAGCCTACTTTAAAATAAACGTAAAAGACAATCCACAGAATGGAAGAATATATTTTCAAATCACAAATCTGGTAAGAAACTTCTTTCCAAAATATATAAAGAATCACAGCTCAATAATAAAATGACAACCTAATTAAAAATAGACAAAAGATATGATTAACACTTTTCTAAAGAAGATATGCATGTGAAAAGATACTCAGCATCATTAGTTATTGGGGAAATACAAATCAAAAGCACAGTGAGATACCACTTCACATCCAGTGTGATGGGTACAGTAAGAAGGAAAATAATTAATGTTGGTGAGGATGCGGTATAATTGGAACTCTCATACACCACTGATGGGAATGTAAAATGGTGCAGATATTTTGTAAAAAGACTGTCATTTCCTGAAACAGAGTTATCATATGAACAGAAATTCCACTCTTAAGTACATACCCAGGAGAAATGAAAATATATGTCCACAGAATGTTTGTACATGAACTTGCAATATTCGTAATAGCCTCAAAGTGGAAACAACTCAAATGTCCATCAGCTGATAAATGAATAAATCCAAACTGGTATAGCAATACAATGGAATATTTTTTCAGTTATAAAAAGCCATGAAGTATTCATTTAGTGCAATGAAGTACTGCACAATGGAAAAACCTTAAAAACATTATTCTAAGTGAAAGAAGCCAGTCACAAAAGGCCACACATTTTATGATTTCATTTATATGAAGTGTCAAAAAGAGGCAAATCTGTATAGACAGAAAGTAGATTTGTGGGGATGGGGGTAGAGAGTTGATGGGAGATGAGAAGTGACTGCTAATGGGTAGAGGGCTGCTTTTAGCATGATAAAATGTTCTAAAATTGATTGTGGGTGATGGTCGCAGAACTCTGTGAATATCCTAAAAACCACTGGAATGTACACCTAAGGGTAAATTGTAAATTATATTAAAATAAATCTATTTTTAAAACGTGTAGGGATGCCTGGGTGACTCAGTCAGTGAAGTGTCCAACTTCGGCTCAGGTCATGATCTCGTGGTCTGTGAATTCAATCACCGAGTCGGGCTCTGTGGTGACAGCTTGGAGCCTGGGGCCTGTTTGGATTCTGTGTCTCCCTCTCTCTCTGCCCCTCTCCTGCTCATGCTCATGCTCTCTCTCTCTCTCAAAAATAAATAAACATTAAAAAAATTTTTTAAATGTGCAGCTTACTTATCTTAGATGCACAAACAAAATATTCATGCCAAAGGGCACTAAACTTCCAATGCATGATGGAAAGAATGTTTTAAATCCAAGGTAGCCCTTAAGTTTCCATATCATTTAAGTTTTGCATTATATTTTATAACATCATAGAATATTACATGTGGCAATCTTTTACTTTATAATCCAAATGTAAAGAAAATAGAAATAATAGTTTTTTGAAAACTAGAGTCATTAATCAACCTTTGGTTTTGCTAATAAAACAAAGGGGACATTTCCTAAGTCCCAGACAGGCCTCTTAACTTAGAATATTATGGGGGTACTTCCCCTGAATAATCACTGGGTTGGTGTTTTTCCTTTTTGTCTGTGTTAGTTGTTTTACTTACTCTCTTTATTATGGCCTCCCAAATAAATGTAAAACATCCATTAAAATGATCTGCAGCCTATGGAATGGGAGAAGTTATCTGCAAATGACATATTGGATAGAGGGTTAGTATCCAAAATCTATAAACCAGTGTCACCTTTTTTTCACCTTTTAATTTTATATTATTTGTGTCATACATTTCCTGTTAATGGAAGCGTTAATTTTACTGTGCTTTTTGGTACCTTTTGGGAATCTAATGTATTGTAAGGTATTTTACACGTGTCCTGATTTTGCCACGAC
Source organism: Suricata suricatta (assembly GCF_006229205.1). NCBI lineage: Eukaryota > Metazoa > Chordata > Mammalia > Carnivora > Herpestidae > Suricata > Suricata suricatta. The sequence goes on from NC_043702.1 coordinate 106,084,763, forward strand.
CTATCCAAACTTTTGAAATAAAAATTTAACCCCCCCCCAAAAGAACTAATCAAATTCAACTCCCATAAAACAAACAATCCAGTGAAGAAATGGGTAGAAGACATGAACAGACACTTTTCCAAAGAAGGCATCTAGATCGCTGACACATGAAAGGAAGCTCAACATCACTCATCATCAGGGAAATACAAATCAAAATCACAATGAGATACCACCTCATACCTGTCAGAATGGCTAAAATTAACAATTCAGGAAACAACAGATGTTGCTGACGACATGGAGAAAGGAGAAACATTTTGCACTGTTAGTGGGAATGCAACCTGGCACAGCCACTCTGGAAAACAGTAGGGAGGTTCCTCAAAATATTAAAAATAGAACTACCTTATGACTCAGCAACTGTGCTACTAGCTATCTTTCCAAAGGATATAAAAACGCTAAATCGAAGGGGAACATGCACCTCAACATTTAAAGCAGCACTATCAACAATAGCCAAATTATGGGATGACCCGAATGCCCATCAACTGATGAATGGATAAAGAAGATGTGGCATATATATATATGTGTGTGTGTATGTATATGTATATATATGTGTGTATATATATATATGTATATATATGTACAATGGAATATTACTCAGCCATCAGAAAGAATGAAATCTTCCATTTGCAACAACATGGATGGAACTACAGTGTATTATGCTAAGCAAAATAAGACAGAGAAAGGCAAGTACTATATAATTTCACTCATATGTGGAATTTAAGGAACAAAACAGATGAACATAGGGGAAGGAAAAATAAGATAAAACAGAGAGTGAAACAAACCATAAGAGACTCTTAAATAAAGAGAACAAACTGAGGGTTGCTGGAAGGGAGTTAGGTAGGGGGATGGGCGAAATGATTGATGGGCATTAAGGAGGGTACTTGCCAAAATGAGCACTGGGTGTTATATATAAGTGATAAGTTACTAAATTCTACTCCTGAAACCATTACTACACTATATGTTAACTTACTTGGATTTGAATTAAAACATAGTATAAACAAATAATAAAAAACAAAACAAAAAACAAACCATCTTCTGAGGACTGTAGGAGGAGGAAGTTTCCGAGAAGGAGAGTCTAAGACAGCAATATTGGCTATGAAAATGAACTTGAATTTCTCTACTTGTGCTGCATACTTCTTCAAAGGAACTTGATAAATCGTTTTGAATTTGTAGTTTTGGTTCCCTGCTCTTTTTTTTTTTCTTTTCAGGATTTACCTTCAAAAAGTAGTGTTCGTTCTCATTCTCTTCATGAAGCAAATATAGTAGTGAGTTTAAGTTCTACATGAAATGTAAGTTATTGTGCCTTGCACTTATAAGAGTCATAGCTTTTTGATGGGCCACTTTGAATTGATTCTAGAGGTAACATATACATTTGAGTGTGTTGTCTGACCCATTTACTGAGTAACAGATAATCTTTCAGTTTTGAGACAAAGCCAGAGCAAGAGAAGATACTGTGGTTGATGCAACTTTATTGCTAGCTACTCTGCCACTTGAGCCTCATGATCCAGTAGATTCAGTGGTTTCCAAAGTATTTCTGATATCTTTATGGATATGATGGAGCTTCTGGAAAATTTCAGTAAAGAGTTTCAGCTCAGGCTTCTAGGATTTTGGACAAAGCAGTGCCATTTTGTGAAGACAGATATTCTCTTTTTGAGAAACATCTCCTGATTTACTTCTTAGCCTCGTTAGAGACCAAAGGGAAACTCAATTATCATCAAACCTCAGGTTCTTTATCCAGATCTGAGTTTTATTGGATCCCGGAAGCCATAAAGTTGATCATGCATACTGACAATTCAACATCAAGTGGAAACAGTATATACAAGATTGTGCATGAACATGTCCTGAAGGCACAAGTGAGTTGAGTTAGCAAATAGCCTGGACTTGCATGGCAGCTACTCCTGCTGTACTGATACCTTTTTCTCAACCCACATTATGGTCTCATGTGAAGTTTCTTTCCTATGACCAAATAACTGCAAAAGACTAATTTCCTTCTCAGGTCTGGTCTATATATGTTTCTGCATGATTTGCTAGTAATGATCTTAAAGTGTATTTGCTAATGCTAACCTTATAATTTAGACTTTACAGTATATCAGAGGTGGACTGTCATTGATTTAGAAAAGGAAATGACTATAACCTGGAGAGAGCTACAGCGAATTCTAGGACTCAACGTCTCACCTCCTTAGGGAGAGCACAGAAGCATCTCTGATGGAATGAAGGCTAGGGGCTGGATGTTTGGCAAAGACAGGATGATGTAATTATTACAGTTTGTTGCATCTCAAATATATGTGGAAGGGTACGCATGCATGCCAAGTTTTTATTTTGAAAAAATTTAGAGTCACAGAAATTTGTGAAAATAATATAGAGTTCACATATACACTTCACTTAGTTTCCCTTAACATTAACAACTTATATAATGATAGTATAATGATCAAAACTAGGAAATTAACAATAGTACAATACTACTAACTAAACCACTGACCTTCTTAAAATTCTGGCAGTTTTCCCCTAATGTCCTTTTATTATTTCATGAACCAATCCAGAATCCCACATTTGTATTCAGTGTTTGTATCCCCTTGTCCCCTCCAATTTGTTTCCTTTTTTTACTCCAATTCATTTACTTATCTTTCACAGCCTTGACACTTCCAATGAGTATTGGTCAAATATTTTGTATAATATCTCTTGGTGTGTGTTTGTTTGGAGTTTTCTCATGATCAGATAGAGGTTACGCATAGGTTGTTGTGTCCTTCCCAGTGCATTGTATCAGGAGGTAAATTATGATCACTTGATGGTATCTGCTGGGTTTCTCCAATGCAAAAGTACTAATTTTTACCCTGTGTAATTGTTAAATATCTTGGGAGAGATACTCTGAGATTATGCTAATATCCTGTTTTGCCTACTGGTTTTAGTATTCCATGGTGAAACTGCTTCCAATAATTATTGCTATGGTATTTGCCTATGGTTACATAAAACTTTTCTTATTTCTCCTACATTAAAATTGCTATTCTTCCATGAGAAATGTCTTTCCCTTCTCTCCTATTAATTAATTTTTTCATTCACTTATTTATATTAGTATAAAATCATGGATATTTATTTTATTTTATGAATTACTATTCAATGCTATCATTGTTTAGTTTATTTTCCATATTGCCTCAGCTTTGGCCATTGATAACTCCTTCTGTTTGGGTCTGTGTCACATTGAAATTCCTTCAAATTTATTAAAACACTTCCTCATTTTATCACATCACAAGATATTCCACATTAATCCTGCATTTTCCCTTGCATAAGATTTTGAAGGCAGAAGAGAATCTATGGTGGCTATGTCAGGCAGATATGAGGTTGATGATGAGTTCTATATCACTTTGGTGTTGTAGACAGCTAAGGGAGTCAGTATTAGCATCCTGGAAGTTCATTCCCTGAGCCTTCCAATAGCTAGAAAGAGAGAGAGAGAGAGAGAGAGAGAGAGAGAGAGAGAGAGAGAGAGAGATTGTGAGCATGTGTGCAGGGAGCAGAGAGAAAGGGAGACAGAGGATCTGTAGCAGGCTCTGATTTGAGAACAGAAAGCCCGGTTAGGGGCTTGAACTCATGAACTGTGAGATCATGACCTGAGCAGAAGTCAGGCGCTTAACCCACTGAGCCACAAACTGCCCCAGGTCTTCTACTTCAGAGTCTCCACAAGGCTGAAATCAAGGTGCTTCTCAGTGCTGGAGTTTCATCTGAAGATTGGCTTGGGAGTGGTCCACTTCCAGGCTCAAGTGGTTGTTGGCAGAATTCAGTTCCTTGTGGTTTGTTGGAGTGAGAGCCCTAATTCTCAGGTGACTGTTGACTGGAGGCCACTGCTGGTACTGTGCCATATAAACCTTTCCAACATGGTTGCTTATTTCATCAAATGTGCAGAGAAGGCAGTAGAGAGAGTCTGCTAGCAAGCTGATGTTACAGTTTCATACAGCCTACTCACTAAAGTGAACTCCTTTGATGTCCTTAGGATACAACATGCCTCTGTTGCATTCTATTGGTTAGAAGCAAGTTGCTAGGCCAGTACACATTTAGGGGAAAGAAATTACATGTGGGTGCAAACACCAGAAGAGGGGGCTGACTGGGGCCATTTTAGAGAGTTCCAACACAGTTGCGTAAACCTCTAATTTTTTCTTGGACCACCTAAGGTGGCTTCTGTTTTACTGATGGAATACTTGTTGACCCAGATTGTCCAGATTGTATTATATCCCTTCTGTGAACTAGGAGACTGCTGTCTGGTCTGATCAAAACTGTGGAAATCATAAAACCTGTAGCTTCCATCTTCTTGCATTCAAATAATCTTCTCCAGCAGACCAAGCTGTTTGGACATGCCCTCCACCCCTGAGACACTAAGTGGTGTTAGAAGACTTTACTCAAGCCAGTTGTAACACCAGACACCTTGAGCAGAGTACAGATCACAAGAACTCTTATTTTGTAACCTCTAGATAAGGATTTGTGGGAGATTGATGTTTTCCAAGGCAGGCTGGATTTTACCTTCCTCATCCCATTCACACACATCCCTTGACAATTAGGTGAGAGAAAGGTATGACCTCTAATCTGGAAAGTAAAGAAGAAAGTACAAAGAAACCAAAAATTGTTTTTTCAACAAATGGTACTGGGAAAAGTGGATATCCA
>NC_043702.1:106089545-106103875 GCF_006229205.1 Suricata suricatta
AACCTCTAGATAAGGATTTGTGGGAGATTGATGTTTTCCAAGGCAGGCTGGATTTTACCTTCCTCATCCCATTCACACACATCCCTTGACAATTAGGTGAGAGAAAGGTATGACCTCTAATCTGGAAAGTAAAGAAGAAAGTACAAAGAAACCAAAAATTGTTTTTTCAACAAATGGTACTGGGAAAAGTGGATATCCACATGAATAATGAATAATGTGGATATTCATGAAGAATGAAATTGGATCCTTACCTAACATCATATACAAAAATTAGTTCCACATGTATCAAAGATCTAAATATTATACCTAAGACAATGAAACGGTTAGAAGAAAGCATAGAGCAAGAACTTCATGACATTGGATCTGGCATGATTTCTTAGGACACCAAAAGCATGGTCAGTGACAACAAAAGCAGACAGATTGGACTTCACAAAAATTTTAAACTTTTGTGCATCAAAAGACAATATCAACAGAACAAAAAGGCAACCCACAGAACGGGAGAAAATATTTGCAAAACATATATCTGTCAAGGGATTAATATTCAGAATGTCTAGAGAATTCCTAAAACTCAACAACAGCGAAACCAAACAACCTGATGAAGAAAATCAACAAAGGACTTGAATAGCTATTTCTCCAAAGAAAAACACTCAAATGAAAACAAGTACTTGAAAAGATGTTCAACATCACTAATTATCAGGGAAAAGCAAATCAAAACCACAGTGAGGATTACCTCCTCCTTATTTGGATGACTACTATCAAAAACAAAAAGCAAAACCGAATCAATCACAAGGGTTGGAGGATGTTGAGGAATTGGAACCCTTTATAGTGTTGGTGGAGATGTAAAATGGTGTGGTCACTATGGAAAACAGTAGAGCAGTTCCTCAAAGACTTAATGAACTAACTTAATGAACTTAAAAAATTATATGATCCAGTACTTCAACTTCTGGGTATGCCCAAAAGGACTGAAAGCAGAATCCAAAGGAGATATTTGAATATCCATGTTAACGGCAGCATTATTCAGAGTAGCTAAAATATGGAAGCAACGAAGTGTTCATCAGTGGATAAATGGTTGAACGAAATGTGGTCTGTACATACAGTAGAATATTATTTCGCCTTAAAAAGGAAGGAAAATCTGATATATGTGATAACAAGGATAAAACTTGACAACTTTGTGCTAAGTGATATAAGCCTGTCACAAAAAAGACAAGTACTGTCTGATTCCACTTACATGAAGTACTGAGAACCTTCAAAATTAAAGAGACTGAAAGTAGAATGGTGATTTCCAGGGGCTGGGTAGAGGGCGGAATGGGAAGTTATGGTTTAAGTTTAGGTATAGAGTTTCAGTGTTACAAAATGAAAAGAGCTTTGGGGATGGATGGGGGGGGGGTTGCTCAACATTATGAATGTATTCAATACAACTGAACTATACACTTAAACATGGTGAAGTTGGAAATTTTTATGTTACTTATCTCTGTTTCATGAAGGTTTCTTTCTGAGGTTTTAACTTGTTCTTTCATTTTGAGTATATTCCTCTGTTTCTTTATTGCGATTGACTTTCTGTGTTGGTTTCTGTGCATCAGATGAAATAGTCATGTCTCCCAATCTTAGAGGAGTTATGGGGTAGCAGATAAAACTCATCATTCAGTCCTGCCCTAGCTCTTGGTTGTCTCTGAAACTTTTGTGATTTGTCCAAGCAGTTTGTTTTATATTTATTTATTTATTTATTTATTTATTTATTTTTAATGTTTATTTATTTTGAGAGAGAGAAAGCATGAAGTGGAGAAGGGCAGAGAGAGAGAGGGAGACACAGAATCCGAAGCAGGCTTCAGGCTCTGAGCTGTCAGCACAGAGCCTGATGCAGGGCTGGAACTCGCAAACTGAGATCATGACCTGAGCCAAAGTTGGATGCTCAACTGACTGAGCCACCCAGGTGCCCCTGTTTATTTTTAATAGCTCCCAGGTGTTGAGGGTGTGTCAAGACACGTCAGTATCTCATAGGGAAGGATCCCAATAAGCATATAGATTCAGGATGTTTGGAAGCCAGACCCTTAGGCAGTAGCTTTATTCTTTTTTCTTTTCATTTTTCTTTTTTTTTCTTTTTCTTTTTTTAAAGGAGGCTTGTTGCCCAGCGCAGAGCCCAACATGGGGCTTGAACTCATGACCCTGAGATCAAGACCTGAGCTGAGATCAAAAGTCACATGCTCAAACTGATTGAGCCACTCAGGTGTCCTAGGCAATAGCCTTTAAAGCACGCAAACATATACAGGCCTGTGGGGCCACAAGCATAATTCCTACAGGCCACCAAGTCAAGCGATCTAGAGGTATCTCCTTGGTGGCAGCTGCAAAAATTGGGGCTCCAGACAGGTATGTAAATTCCTTGAGAGATACCAGCAAGCTGCAGTGAGGCAGAGGGATAACACAATTCGCCTAGCTCCCTGAGAGCAGGTCTGTAACCTCTAGATGTGTGCTGAACCTGAAGCCTGCTCCTCACGGTGAAGCTCCCGGGCCAATAAATAGGCCCCTTTCACAGAAAGAACAGGACTGCATTTCAGTCTGCTGTCTGCAGTGCCCTGGTTGTGGTAGTCTGCAAGAGCTGTCTCTCTGATTGTTAGAGTCCTGTGGGACACAGGAAAGCAAGGAAACTGAAGATGACACAAACAAATTGAAAAAGAGTCCATGCTCATAAATCGGTAGAATTAATAGTGTTAAAATATCCACAGTGCCAAAAGCAATATGCAGATTCAATGTAATCCCTATCAAAATGCCAACAGTATTTTTCACAGAACTAGGACAAATAGTCCTAAACTTTATGGAATCAAAAAAGACCTCGAATAGCTGAAGTAATACTGAGAAAGAAGATCAGAGGTGGTGGTATCACAATACCAGATTTCAAAGTATACTACAAAGCAATAGTATTCAACAAAGTATGGTACCTGCACAAAAATAGACACATAGATGAATACAAACAAATAGAGAGCCTAGAAATAAATCCATGCTTATACAGTCAATTAGTCTATGACAAAGGAGGCAAGAACATATAATGGGGAAAAGACAGTCTCTTTAATAAGTAGTGTTGGGAAAACAGGACAGCTACATATAAAAGAATGAAACTGAATTGCTTTCTTACACCACATACAGAAATGGACTAAAAATGGATTAGAAGCCTCAATGTTAGACTTGAAATCATAAAACTCCAAAAAGAAAACATAGGCTGTAAACCCTTGGACATTGGCCTTTGCAATATTTATATGGATCTGTCTCCTCAGGCAAGGGAAACAAAAACAAAATACACAATTGGGACTACATCAAATTAAAAAGTTTGCAGAGTAAAAGAAACTGTCAAAAAAACAAAAAGGCCATCTACTGAATGGGAGAAGATATTTGCAAATGATATACCTGATGAGGGGTTAATATTCAAAATACATAAAGAACTCATATAAATCAACACCAAAACCCCCAATATAATTAAAAAACAGGCAGAAGACCAGAAGAGACATTTTTCCAAAGAAGACATACAGATGGCTAACATTCTTAACATCGCACTAATCATTAGGGAAACACAAAATCACCACCTCACGCTAGTCAGAATGGCTAGCAGTCAAAAGTATATAACAATATAACAATTGTTGGTGAGGATATGGGATAAAAGGAACCCTCCTGCACTGTTGGTGGGAATGTAAGTTGGGTTAGTCACTATGAAAAACAGTATTAAGTTTCCTAAAAAAGTTAAACATAGAAATACCATTGGATCCACTAATCCATTTCTGGGAATTTTCTGAAGAAAACAAAAACACAAATTCAAAAAGATATATGCATTCCTATGTTTATTGCATCATTATTTGCAGTAGTCAAATTAAGGAAGATGTGGCATATACATACAAAGGCATAGTACTCAGCCATAAAAAGAATAAAATCTTGCCATTTGCGACAGTGTGGATGGAACTAGAGGGTATTATGTGAAGTGAAATAAGTCAGGCAGAGAAAGACAAGTACTTTATGATTTCACTTATATGCAAAATCTAAGGAGTAAAACAAACAAAACCAAACAAAAACCAGAAACAGATTCATAAATACAGAGAACACACTGGTGGTTGCCAGAAAGGAGGGGAGTGGGGGGAGGGGTGAAACGGGAAGGAGATGAAGAGATGCAAACTTCCAGCTGTAAAATAAATAATTCACTGGGATGAAAAGTACAGCATAGGGAGTATGGAAAATGGCATAATAACTTTGTGTGATGACAGATGGTAACTACATTTATGGTGAGCATGTTGTGATGTATATAATCATTGAATAACTAATATGAAACTAATATAATGTTGTATGTGAATTATACTTCAATTGAAAAAAATAAAGAAAATCTACAGCTAAAATAAATAAATAAATGAAACAAGAAACCCAAAACACCCCAAACAAAAATCCAAACGCATAGTTACAAAGATAAGATTGGTCATTGCCAGAGGCAAGGGGTTGGGGATGGGAGAAATGTGTTGGGGAAAAAAAAGAACTTTCTCCTTTGACTATAGTCCCCTGGGACCCAAGAGCGTGAATCCCACTGGCCATTAGAGGCAGGTGATGTACAGGTGTCCTCCTGGCAGCAGCTGCAAAAATCAGGGTGTTAGACAAGAGTAAAAGCTCCTTTCTGGGAGACCCTGGTGGGCTGGAGCAACGCAGAGGAAGAGCATAAAAACTGTGCCCGTGTTCCCTGGGAGCAGTTCAGGCCAAGCTGTTTGCCAAACCAGAAGCTTACCCATCAGACTGAAGCTTTTGGACAAGCAAATAGCCTCTTTCAGATAAAGACAGGGGTGTATTTCACTCTGCTCTGTGCAATGCCTTCAGAGTGGTAGTCTGCCAAAAACTCTGATTGTCACAGTCCCATGGCACCCAGGATTGGAAAGCCCTTATGGCCTCCAGGGCCAGGCAATCAAGGGGTGTGTCCTAAGCAGCAGCTGCAAAAACCAGGGCACCACTCATGTGAAAGCTCCCTTCTGGAGCACTGCAGAGGGAGAGTGTGACGCTGGCTGTAACAAGGGACAGGGAGAGAACAAAGATGGTGCTCACCAGAGAGCAGACCCCTAAATGTGTGCTAAATTAGATGCCTGCCTCTCAGGGAGACACTTAAAAATTAGCAAACAGGGGGCGTCCAGATGGCTCGGTAGTTTGAGCATCCAACTGCAGCTCAGATCATGATCTCACGACTCTTGGGTTTGAGCTCTATCTACGTCAGACTCTGTGCCGACAGCTCAGAGCCTGGAGCCTGCTTCAGATTCTGAGTCTCCCTCTCTCTGCCCCTCCCCTGCTCATGCTATGTCTCTCTCTGTCTCTCTCAAAAATAAATAATAATAAAATAAAATTAGCAAATGAGCCTCATCTACAGAAAGTCTAGATACCTCTTGATCGATTGCCTCAGTGCTGAGCCCTGGGGTTGGTGAGTCTATATGAGCCCTTTTAGAGTCATCTCTCAATTTGGTCTAGCCTTGCGGGTCTTTTGGACATGAACCTCATTGGTTTTCAAAACCAGATGCTTTGGGGGCTTCTCTCTCAGATTTAGGACATAATGATTGGGACACCCAATGGGGGTTCAAATCCTTTGTTCCTTGGAGAGAAGCTCCAGGTTTTGAGTCCACTCCCTGGTCACTGTGCCAGGGATGGGGTTTATGGTGAGACTGTGTCCCAGTCTCTCCTATCTGCTTTGATGTGGGCCTTCTCTTTCCGGCCCTATGTGTAGGAGTCAGTCTGTTTTAGTTGTTTTTATTTTTTTCCAGAACCAGTTCCTCCATATGTAGCTGTAGATTTGGTGTGTCCCTGGGAGCAGGTGAGTTCAGGATCCTTCTAAGTTGACATCTTGAACTGGAACTTGGTAAATTTTATGTTATATGAATTTTTGTCACAATAAAAACATTTTGGAGAAAAAGGTAGCGACTGCAAAAGAGGGGGCAATGTTCTACAAGTGTTCTTCATGACATCCTGGGGTTGCAGAGTTGTTAGGAGCCAGCACACAGCTAATGCCAGTTAACACCTAACATGGCGGCCTGTGGATCCCCACAAGACCAGAGACAGAGAGGCACAAATGCCAGGACAGCGTGTTGAGGGCTTGGCTGTGCCTTTGTGGGAGCACTCCCAAAGTTTCGGCTCTTGCTCTGGAGTAAGTGCAGTAGATAGATGGGATGCTCAGACAGCATGGGAGCACCTCTTATGAGCCTATGAAGTAGTTGATAGTATCTAATGTTAGCGAAACTTTGTAATATTAGGAATGCCCTGGAGCATGTCTACTGTCAGGCAATTCTAGGGAAACTCTGCTAGGCCTGGTATTCCTTTTATCTCTTTTAATGTTAAAATAAAATTTTAATAGATAAAGATTCTTATTACACTGGGATACAATAAATATACCATACTTTAAGACATTCCAGGAGAGAGGTGCGTAGGTGGCTCAGTCATTAAGCATCTGACTCTTGATTTTGGGTCAGGTCAGGATCTCATGAATTGTGAGACAGAGCCCTGCATCAGGCTCCGTGCTGTGCAGATCCTGCTTGGGATTCTCTCTTTTCCTCTTTCTCTTCCCTTCTCCAATTTGTGGGTGCATGCATACATGCACACACACACACACACACACACACACACACACACACACACTTTGAGACATGCTGTCTCAAAATAAACAAACTTAAAAAAAGAGAGATATCTCAGGAGAGAGAAAAATAAAAGAGAAATTCAGTTGAAGTATACACCTATCACCTTCAAAAGACAAAGTTTCAATTGGCAAGTTAATCTAGTAAGTAAAAAAAGTCAAAACAATCCCCCCATCAGGGATTACATTTATCAAATTGGAGAGAAAGAAAAATGAAGACTCTCAGCATAAATACTAGAGAGATGAAACTAAACCAGATTATACTTTCAAATAAAAAAACCTTTTCCAGTGAAGCATGTTTAAGATGGTTTATGCATTCAGTAAAGATTGACATATGTACTTTAAGACCAACAGTGTTCTAGGCACAAGAAATATAGTTACAAACAAAATAAATGAAATCCCTGTTCTCAGGGAGTTTAGATTCTTGGAGTGGATGGAGATAGATCATATATACTGTCTAGAAGAAACCTACTTTATTTTTTATGTTTTTAAATTTATTTTTGAGAGACAGAGAAATAGCATGAGCAGGGGAGGGTCAGAGAGAGGGAGACACAGAATACAAAGCAGGCTCCAGGCTCTAAGCTAGCTGTCAGCACAGAGCCTGACGCAGGGCTTGAACTCATGAATCATGAGATCATGACCTGAGCTGAAGCTGGCCGATCAACTGACTGAGCCACCCAGGCGCCCCGAAGAAACCTACTTTAAAGATACAAGCAAAGTAGATAAGTTAAAAGCAAATAATCAAAATATATTTATGATGCAAACACTGAAAACAAATGCTAAACAACCCCCCCAGCTGTACTGGCAACATTAAATTAAAAACTACACTTTAGAACAAGGAATATTAGCAAAGATAAAGAGGGATATTACATTATGATAAAGTGGTCAATTCACCAAAAAGAAATAACAATGTTAAGATATCTGTACCTAGCAACGGAAATTTATTTTTTTTAAGTTTATTTATTTATTTTGATAGAGAGTGAGAGAGCAGGGGAGGGCCAGAGAGAGAGGGAGAGAGAGAGAGAATCCCAAGCAGGTTCTGCACCATCAGGACAACCTGATGTGAGGCTAGAAACCATGAACCATGAGGTCATGACTTAGCCAAAACCAAGAGTTGGATGCTTACCCGATTGAGCCACGCATGCACCCCGCAATGGAACTTTAAAATACATGTAGCAAACAGTGAAAGAACTAAAAGAAGAAACAGATGAATTCACTATTATAGTTAGAAACTTTACACAGTCCTATCTCAGTTATGGATAGGAAAAGTATAGAGAAACTCAGTAAGAATATAGAAGTCCTAGACACCCATCATCCAAACTGACTTAACTGAGATTTATGAAATACTACATCCAGCAAGAGCAGAATACACATTCTTTTCAACGGCACATCGAACATTCACCTCTCTAGATGATATTCTGGGCCATAATGCAAACTCTAAAACATATAAAAACAACTGAAATTATACAAATTATGTTTTCAAAGCATATTAGAATTAAAGAGAAACAAAGATATTTAGACAATCTTAAATATTTGGAAATGAATGTACATTTATAAATAGCCCATAAGTCAAAAGGAAATAAAGGGAATTTAAAAAATATTTTGAATTGAATGAAACTAAAAATGCAAAATATCAAAGTCTGTGGAATACAGCTAATGATGTAGCTAGAAGGAAATTTAGAGCATTAAAAAGAAAGGTCTCAAATCAATGATCTAGGCATTTTAAGAAATTAGGAAAAGAGAAGCAAAATTTTAAAGTAATTAAAAAAGGAAATTATTTAAGTAATCTTGACAACCCATATGGGGCTCAAATTCATGACCCTGAGATCAAGAGTCTCATGCTCTTCTGACTGAGCCAAACAGACACCCCGACAAGCAAATTAGATCCAAATTTTGCAGAAAGAAGGAAATGAAGACCGAGTTTGAGAGAAAATGAAAATGGAAAATTGATAGAGATAGCCAAAGAAAGAAAAAGCTGGTTCTGTAAGAAAAGCAATTAAAATGGATAAATCTCTAACTAGAGTGATGGGGAAGGGTAAAAGAGAATACACAAACTACCAATACCAGAATGAGAAACATGACATATTTAGCAATTAAACAGTTATTAAACAGAGAAAAAAAGACTATTATAAACTTTATGCTTCAAAATTTGATAATTTAGATTAGAAGTCAGCATGTTATAGTTTCTGGGTTAAATGAACCCATGAGCTAAGAATGGTTTTTACATTTTTAAAAAGGCTATTAGAAGAGGTAGAAGGAGGAGGAGGAGGAATAGGAGGAGGAGGAAGGAAAACAGGAGGAGGATGGAGGGGAGGAGGGGGAGGAGGGGAGAAGATGAAGAAGAAGAGGAAGGAGAAGGGGAAGTAGAAGAAGAGAGGAGGGAGGAGGAGGAGAAGAAGGAGAAAAGAATATGTGGCTGTGAATATATATATGATCTGCAAAGGCTTTAATATTTGCTATTTGGCCTTTTATAGAAAATGTTTCCTGACATCGGACTTAGATGAAATAGAAAAATTCTTTGAAAGACTCAAATTACCAGCGATTGAACAAGAAGAAATAGATAGCCCAAATAGTCCTACATGTATTAGGACAGGACTTGTGCTAGGTGAGGTGAGTGAGGCAAAGCGAGAGTGCCAAATTTAAAGAGGTACTTACTTTTAGGATATCCCTAATTAAAGAAAGTGAATGCTTCTGAAATGTCGCACCACTTTGGAAAACAGTTTATCAGTTTCTTATAGAGTTAAATACATATTTATAATGTTATCTTGTAATAGTACTCCTATGTATTTAGCTGAAAGAAATGAAAACAAATGATCATACTAAATGTATATATAAATGTTTATAGTAGCTCTATTCATCATCAAAACAACCCAAATGCTAAAATACTGTGAATGGATAAATTGTGTTACATTCATTCAATGGAATGCTACTGATGATAAAAAGGAGTGAACTACGTAGGAATGTTTCATGCAATGAACATTTCATCCACCAGCAGTGCAACAGAGATCCTCTTTTTCCGCATCCTCACCAACATCTGTTGTTGCCTGAGTTGTTAATGTTAGCCATTCTGACAGGTGTGAGATGGTATCTCATTGTGTTTTGATTTGTATTTCCCTGATGATAGTGGTGTTGAACGTTTTTTCGTGTGTCTGTCAGCTCTCTGGATGTCTTCTTTGGAGAAGTGTCTATTCATGTCTTTTACCTATTTCTTCACTGGATTATTTGTTTTTTGGGGTGTTGAGTTTGATAAGTTCTTTATAGATTTGGGATGCTAACCTTTTATCTGATAGGTCATTTGCAAATATCTTCTCTCATTCTGTCAGTTGACTTTTAGTTTTGCTGATTGTTTCCTTCACTGTGTAGAAGCTTTCTATATTGATGAGGTCCCAATAGTTCATTTTTGCTTTTGTTTCCCTTGCCTCCAGAGATGTGTTGAGTAGGAAGTTGGCTGTGGCTGAGGCCAAAGAAGTTTTTGCCTACTTTCTTCCCTAGGATTTTGATGGCTTCCTGTCTAACATGTAGATCTTTCATCCATTTTAAATTTATTTTTGTGTATGGTGTAAGAAAAGTGATCCAGTGCTTTTATCTGCATGTTGCTCTCCAGTTTTCCCAACACCATTTGCTAAAAAGACTGTCTTTATTCCTTTGAATATTCTTTTCTGCTTTGTCAAAGATTAGTTGGTCATATGTTTGTGGGTCCATTTCTGGATTCTCTATTCTATTCCATTGATCTGAGTGTCTGTTTTTGTGCCAGTACTACACTGTCTTGATGAATACAGCTTTGTAATACATCTTGAAGTCCAGAATGGTGATGCCTTCAGCTTTGTTTTCTTTTTCAGGATTGCTTTGGATATTCAGGGTTTTTTCTGGTTCCATAAAAATTTTAGGATTGCTTGTTCTAGCTCTGTGAAAAATGCTGGTGTTATTTCCAGGATATGTTTTTATGTGGGAAAAAAAGCACAAAGTGCAAAAGAATATCTGAAATATGTCACCTTTTGGATAAAAGAAAGGAAAATAAAAAATACGTAAGAATAAGGGAGACTGGAATAACCCTACTAACCAAATAACTCAATTGACATTCTAGAGTGTTCTGTCCAACACAAGCAGGATGTACACTCAAGTGCATCCAGAACATTCACTATGATAAACCATTTTGTTGTCTGTGAAACAAGTCATTGTCGGAGCCGCTCAAACTGCCCGCAGTTTGAAGAACTGATGACACCGGGATTCGTTGCAGAGACTTTTATTGGTTCTTTTCTTCCTTCTTCCTTTTCCTCTCCCCGCTGCTTGCTCCCCCATATATACCTGCCGCCCAGGCTGCGCGGCAGCTCATGATAGGCTGGCAGAGGCAGGGCTGACCCATGGCCTCGCATTGGTCGCTCACTCATCGCGGTATCTGGCCGGGGGGGCGGGAGCACTAGAGGCTCGGGCAGGGTCTCGCATCCGCCTCCTACAAGTCATAATAAATTTTAATAATTTTAATTGTAGAAAGTATGTTTTCTGATGACAACAGAATTAAATTATAAATCAGTAATGAAAAAATATGTGAAAAATCCCCAAATGTTTGGATATTCAGTAAGTCAAGGAATTTGGATGAAGTAGTATGCATTTCCAAATCTATGTACTGGTGATTGGCTAAATTTTCCAGGTCTAGAAGGTGGTGCTTGCATGTTAAACACTATTTGTTAGACAAAATCTCCCAGAGTAAAATATTTATATGTAGGAAAAAAAATAGGGGTACTGGGTGGTTCAGGCATTTTAAGTGTCTAACTCTTAGTTTCAGCTTGGGTTATGATCTCACGGTTTGTGGTTTGAGCTCCATTTCAGGCTCTGTGCTGACAGTGTGGAGCCTCCTTGGGATTCTTTCTCTCTCCCTCTCTCTGCTCACTCTTTCTCAGAATAAATAAATATTGAGTAGAAGGAAATATGTGGAAATTTAGAAATGAAGATTTGTTGGGATGATGGAGGTATAGGTTAATTCTATGTCTGAGTTTTCCAAACTTGTTTTTAGCCAATGTGTTGTATTTTTTAATACTGAAAAGCATTACCACACAAAAGAGAGAGGTAATCAAATAACTTGTTAGCAGCTGGAGAGATACTTCCTCCAGGAAGCCTTCTTTGACTTTCCTAGCTGGCTTTGTCCCCTTGCTCTGCATGCCGCCATGGCACAAGGTGGCCTCTGTCTCAGCCTTTCACCTGTTTCATAATCATCTGTATCTGTGTCTCTCATCACAGTCTGGGCTCCTTAAGGGCAAAGATTATTTCTGGCAAAGAGTAAGTGTTAGTTTACTGGGTGAATGAAATAATGTTAAACAAGCCATTTAACATTAGATACAGCATCTCTATTCCTCATACCATGGATATACCATAGATTAGGTTGGATAAACCATCCCTCCTTCCATCAAGAAACAGGAAATGTGTGGGGAATTCTTTAAGACAGGGCTTTGGAATGGGAACTAAAGGTGTGGCTGCGGGATGTTGGTCACAGAGTCCAGACAGTATGTCCAAACCAAGCTTAACTTATCCCAAAACAACCAACCAGTGACTCGCTTGATCTCAAAACAAGGGATTTTGGAGGCTTGGGCCACGGACAGCAATTAATAAGTCATAGAGAGTTCCCACAAAGATAACACAAGATGTCCTGGGGCCTAAAGGAAGAATCTTTGGGTACTACATGGAGAACAGATTTTCCCATTCAGGGACCAGGGCCCTAACTGTGCCTGAACACAGGTACAGAGGAAGGTCAGACCTGAAGGTGCAATGTGGGTCCATGCTAAGAAAGATTAGTGAGAGTTCTGAAGGGGAAGAATGGGGCATGGAAGAGCTGGCCTGGAATGGAAAAGAACCCAGGACATAGGAGGCCCGTCCTTGGCCCTCTGGCCAATGTACTGCTGCATTATTTTAATTCTGTGTGGCTACAGTTTTGCTGCATCACAGGAGGCCTCAACGTCACTGCTCAGAGCCCAGTTTGGTTACCCTGGGTGACCTGCAGTTGGATGCCCACTCTGCCCTGCAGGTTGGCTGTGTGTCACCTTCAGGTTTTCCTATTCACATTGAACCATTATAAGACTGGTGGGGATCTGTCTCCTTTTCATCTTTAGTATTCTTCTGAATTTACCACCAGACGTGAGTCCTGTGCTATTTTGTGTATCCAGATTTATGTATAAATGTTAAAACACCATCTGGAAAAGCAAATGGCTCTTTGAAGTCTGTGGAGAAGGCACCAGACGGAAGCTTATAAGGCTCTTGCTCCCGAAAGCCCGGCTTCTAAAACATCCTCAAGTATGATTTTTAAAAATAGCATTCAGCAATCCTGGGCTTCACTATCAACAAAACGTGCATGTGGAAGCAGGCATGTATGTGTTAGTGTTGCGGGCAGAATATCGATCCCCAAAGTGGCTCATGCTGTGATCCCCAGAATCTGTAAACGTTAACCTTACGTGGCAAAAGTCACTTTGCTGATGTGATTAAAGGTCTGGACCTTGAGACAGGGAGATTATCCAAATGGGTACAATCTAATCACATGAGCATTTAAATGTTTGACCCTTTCAGGGCACCTGGGTGGCTCAGTTCGTTAAGCATCTGACTTCAGCTCAGGTCATGATCTGGTGGTTTGTGTGTTCAAGTCCCACCTTAGGCTCTTTGCGGACAGCTTGGAGCCTGAGGCCTGCTTTGGATTCTGTGTGTCCCTCTTTCTCAAAAATAAACATTAAAAAAAATTTTTTTTTTAAGTTTGGACCTTTCCAAGTTGCAGCGGGAGAGACGCAGCTGCAGAAGAATCAGAGAATAGAGGCATGAGGAGTATTCGGCACCCTGTATTGGTCTGAGCTGCAGGGCGCTTTGTGCATTGACTAGAGAGAAGCCTCTAGCAACTACGGGGCAGCCTGAGGTGACAGCCAGCAAGGTAATGGGAACCTCAGCCAGAAAGCCACAGGGAACTGAATGCTGCCAAAGCCTGAAGGAGCAAAGGAGTGGGTGCTTCCCAGCAGCCTCCAGAGAGGAATGCCGCTCTCTCAGCACCTTGCTTGTCGCCAGTGAGACCCATGTTGGATTTCTGACCCATAGAACTATAAGGTAATAAATTTGCGCTATTTTAAGTGTGTGGCAATGTTGTCTCAGCAATAGAAAAGTAATACAAACTGAGTGCCTGGGTGACTTATACACATGATTTTGGCTCAGGTCATGATCTCATAGTTCATGGGTTCGAGCCTTGCTTGGCATTCTCTCTCTGTGCCTCTCCCCAACTTCTGTGCATGTGCTCATTCTCTCTCTCTCTTTCTCTCTCAAAATAAATAAATAAATAAAATAAATAAATAAATAAATAAATAAATGTTAACAAAAGAAAACTAATACAAGCAAGAAATCATAAACTGCATCTATTTAAAAGGTTAAAGCTGCTGGGTTTTTTCCCCCCATAGGAAGTGTGTCTTGGGTTTTTCCCTTATTATTTTCTTTACTTTATTTTCCTCTTCTTTTTTTGGTGGTGGGGGTGGTTATGTTTAAATGAAGTTGCTTTTACAACACCAAAGACTTAATCATCCATTTCCTACATAAAAGGTAGCTACTTTTTTGCATGGACCTCAAGCATATTGTAATATAGAGGTGGAATTTAAGGAAAGGTATTAAGCAGGCTGTGTTGTAGCTTATGAACAAATAATATATTGTATCATTTATCTTGAATGTATCATAGATAAGCTGCTATATA
>NC_043702.1:106103975-106158557 GCF_006229205.1 Suricata suricatta
ATAGCTGTGAAATTAGGTGATTAACTAGTTGTTACTTAACCTTCTAATTTCTGTATAAGTCTAATTACATGAAACAGAAGTTGGTGTTTTGATTTTTTACTTTGCTTTTCTGTTTGGAGTGTCATTGTAACTACTGTATTGTAAATGATGGAAAATAATTGCATATGTTAAAAAATATGAAACTTTATAAAGTAAAAAAGATAAAATAAAATTTCAAAAAAAAATAAAAGGTTAAAGCTTCTGAATCAGTGTTTTCCAATCTGTGGACCACAACCCAATAGTCTTTGGCCTTTACAAGTATTAAATTTTTTTGAGGTGTCTTCATTATACCTCAGTAAAAAAAAAAGAAGAGAAAATATTACAATGCATTTCACAGATTCTTACCCCCAAGCTGTGACAAATTAGGGAGGGAGACAACACAAAGGATGGGTGAGCTGCAAATTGTGTTTCCAGCATTTGTTTACCGAGGCCACTTAATTTAGTAGTAAATGACAACTGGTTTTACCATTATCAAGATGGAGACAGAGTTTAATTTTAACATTATTGTCATTTATAGCTGTGAGCAGCAGGAGGATTTTACATGCAGTTAGCAATGAGGCTTCCCAAGAATTTATGTATGAACATCCACATACGTTTTAACCAGATATGTGAATAGTAGCTTTGTCCTTGAGGGTTCTGTGACGGAATAAATTTTTGAACGGGAGTTAAACAAGGTTATTCCTAATTTTTAGTTTTTGTATTGTTCATTTTGTTTTTTCCTTGGTTATATATATACATATGAATAGAATAATATTTGACTTGATTGAATATGCAAGTGTAAAGTGTTGCTTCATGAAATATCATGAAATACTTCCCAGTTTTGTAGACGTGTTTACCAGTGTTAGGTCATGATGTGAAATGTATTGCTGTGTGTTGCAGTCTGAACACTGTTCTAGATTGGGCCAATGAAATGCAGTTGCTATGGGTAAAACTTCTATCATGGTTGAACAATCTGTGGTGTAGGGATTTTTTTTTTTTGCTACAAGACTGTTTACAAAGACAAGAATATTAATAAAAAAGAATACCCAGTGGTAGAGGGTTTGTTTTTAAGGCCTCGTTGTGGTATAGGCCTCCGGCTACCGTGCAGGGCATAGATTTCTCAGAAACCACATAGAGTGATCTTGGAACTTCTCCCTCCAAATCTATTTCTGGTCAGAGAAAGGAGGATACAACTCTTTCCTTCTTTCTTTCTTTCTTTCTTTCTTTCTTTCTTTCTTTCTTTCTTTCTTTCTTTCTTTCTTTCATGTTTATTTTTGAGAGAGAGAGAAACAGAGTGTGAGCCAGGGAGGGCCAGGGAGAGAGGGAGACATAGAATCCAAAGCAGGTTCCAGGCTCCGAGCTGTCAGCACAGAGCCTGACACAGGACTTGAACCCACAAACTGCAAGATCATGACCTGAGTTGAAGTCAGATGCTCAACCAACTGAGTTGGGTGCTCAACCAACTGAGGATACAAGTTTTAGTTGCTGTCTTTACTCCCAGCAAGGGGATCCCTTGCCCATCCAACTTCAGGTCTGCCTGGGCTGGTGTACCCAAGACCATTCTGTGTGCACTGGTACATTAAAACAAAAATAAAAAGCATTATCTTTCATAGTTTCTCTAAGTCAGTAATTGGAGAATGGCTTACCTCAGTGATTCTGACTTGAGGTCTTTCACCAGGTCGCAGTCAAGGTATGGACGAGGATTGCAGTCATCTGACAACAAGGGGATTGGATTCCAAGAGGCTGCAAGAGCTGGTGCTGGCTGCTGACTGAAGGCCTCATTTCTGCCTCACGCGGAGGTCTCCTTGGGGCTCCTTGAGTCCCAACACCAAAGTGGCAGTTGGCTTCTCCCAGGTAAGTAATGCATGAGAAATAAATGTGGAAATAGCAATGTCTTTTATGACTTAACCTCAAAAGACATACTCCATAACTTCCACACTATCCCATCCGTAATGCACGTCATCCATGTTCACTCTAGGAGAGGACCCCACAGCAGGTGAATACCAGGAGGCAAGAGTCCTTGGGGGCCATTTCCAAACCTTCTCACAGCCTCCTGAAGCAATCTGATATACGGAGTAGACAAATTTACTTTATTTTAGCAGAGTAAGGACCTAAATTATAGTTACCAAGAAGTGATCAAATTTCAGTAAAAATACAATTGATATCAGGGGCATCTGGGTGGCTCAGTTGGTTAAACATCCAACTTTGGCTCAGGTCATCATCTTTAGTTCACGAATTCAAGCCATGCATCAGGCTCTGTGCTAACAGCTCAGAGCCTGGAGCCTGCTTCTGGGTCTGCGTCTCCCTCTCTCCCCTTTCCTTCCCCGTTCATACTCTGGCTCTCTCTTGCTCTCAAAAATAAATAAAACATTAAATATTTTAAAAAATAGAATATAATTGACATCAGCTTAGGAGTGAGAGGATGAACCCATTTTAAATTGAACCTGTATTAGAAGAACAGAAAATCACTATGACATGGACACCTCACTGAAGAATCCTAGGGCATAGAAATGCTTAGAGAAAATAAGAAATTGGAAACCACCCCTCCCATTACAAATGCCAAAGGTTTGTGTGATGATAGTTGGAAATTATACCTCCAGTTGCCATGTGGAAATGCATTGAGCGATGACCTCTGTCATACATGCTGTATGTTTACATCTGGCCAAGATGGATCAGGTGCAGGTAATGCCTCTCAAGGAACTATTAGTGTCTTCTTGATTTGGGGAGGGTTCAACTGAGCCTCTCCCAAGAGGGATGGGGACGGGATGGCAGTGAAGAGATTCAGTTCTATGTCTAGAGGGCTTGCTCACTCAGGGGCATGAGCATGACGTGCCTTGTGCAGAGCTGGGGAGCACCAGGGCTGGTCCCTGCATCCTCAAAGATGCCTACCCAGGAACTGTGATTATCCCAACAGTCAGACTTTCTCTGTAGACCTGAATGGGCCATGGCTAGTCGGTCTGTGGAATTAGAGACAGAGTGCAAGCAGGGGAGGGACAGAGAGAGAGAGAGAGAGAGAGAGAGAGAGAGAGAGACAGAGACAGAGAGAGACAGAGAGAGGGAGACAGAATCTGAAACAGGCTCCAGACTCCGAGCCGTCAACACAGAGCCCGATGCAGGGTTCGAATTCAACAAACCGTGATATCATGACCCGAGCCGAAATCGGAAGCTTAACCAACTGAGCCACACAGGTGCCCCTAAAATATGTTTTGAAAATAAGTTCATTTGCTTTTTTTATACAGGCAATAGTCACGTGTTTTAGAATTTAAAAGCCATACAATGATATAAAAGGATGTAGACTGAAAGTTTCCTTCCTATCCAGTGGTGGTACACGTTTAACAACTTACTTTCCAAAAATGGGACCTCATGTAACAGTGTATGTCAACTACACTTCAATTAAAAACATTGTAAAGAGGAGGGGTGCCTGGGTAGCTCAGTCAGGTAAGCGTAAGGTTCTTGATTTCAGCTTGGGACATGATCTCACGGTCTGTGAATTTAAGCCTCACATCGGACTCTGTACTGATAGTGTGGAGCCTGGTTGGGATTCTCTATCTCTTTACTCTTCCGTCATTCATGTTGTCTCTGTCTCTCCCAAGATAAATAAATGCAAAAAAAAAATTATCTCTCTCTCTTTCCCTCTGCCTTTCCCCCAATGCGTGTGAGCTCACTCTCTCTCTCTCTCTGAAAAATAAATATTTGAAAGCAATTATGAAAAGGAAAGAAAAATGGCCTCCTTGTCCTTCAGGATAGCTTGGGCTTTCCTGTGCGGAGGTTGGACCCTGAGAGTGAAAGGGAAAACAGAAACTGTCTTGCCTCTTAAGGTTTGGGCTTAGAAGTCACAAAATGACATGTCCACAGCACTCTCTTGGTCAAAGAAAGTAGCATGATCAGTCCAGATTTAAGAGGTCAGGTGATAGATTCCACCTCTTGATGGAAGGAATGGCAAAAATCACATTGCACTGGGGAGGTGTGATTCAGTGCAGGAGGGGTGGTGCAGCATAAATTGGATGGCCCCAGGTGTCTCTGCTGCCACAGCCCAGGGGTGCAGGCCTACTAAAAGACCTCATCACAGGATTACAGAATGCTTGCCCTCCCGTCAATCTTACTACCACATCAACAGGGCTCCTGTGTAATAATGTAGTTTACAGCTAACGGAACTATAATTATCAGGCTCTACTTGAGAAGCCATTTGTAGAGAAACCCAAAAATCACAGAAGAGAGAAAAGCAAGGACACGAGAGGACATGGAGGTCTCTGACATGCAAGGAGGCCTGTTTATTCAGTTCCTTTTACCCAGTACATCAGGTATGGGTTTTAAGTAAAAATTACAACCGTACAAGCAGATTGTGGATTATCACAGTGGGGTAACTTTAATCAAGCCAAGGGCTCTAATGGAAAAAGTGGACAACATGCCAGAATGTCTGTGTCCTCATAAGATGGAAAGGGAAGGGGCACCTGGGTGGCTCAGTCAGTTAAGCATCTGACTTCGGCTCAGGTCGTGATCTTGCAGTTCATGGGTTTGAGCCCTGCCATCGGGCTGTGTGCTGACAGCTCAGAACCTGGAGCCTGCTTTGGATTCTGTGTCTCCCTCTCTCTACCCCTACCCTGCTTGTGCTCTCTCACTCTCTCAAAAATAAGTAAGATTAAAACAAATTAGAAAAAAAAGACGGAAGGGCAAGGGAGCTCTCTGGGGTCTCTTCCTTTAAGGGCACTAATCCCATTCATGAGAACTCCACTCTCATGACCTAATCACCACCCCCCCAAAGCCACACCTCTAAATACTATCACACTGACAGTCAGGTTTGAATATATAAACTTGAGGAGGACACAAATATGCAGTCCATAGCAGATGGTGAAAAGATCAGTTATCACTAGGGATTTGGGGAAGAAGTGGACAGGTGAAGTGAGGGGTTGTTTGTTATATTTCGTTAATCATTAGCATTCATGATTTCCCCATTCTAAATATAATTTATTATTAAATGTTTTATTTTATTAAAAATCATATTTTAAATGTTTATTCATTTTTGAGAGAGAGAGACAGAGTATTAGTATTAGGGGCAGAGAGAGAAGGATACACAGAATCAGAAGCAGGTTCCAGGCTCGAAGCTGCCAGCACAGAGCCTGAAGTAGGGCTTGAACTCACAAACCGCGAGATTATGACCTGAGCTGTAGTTGGATGTTAAAAACATACACTCCAAAGAAGTATTCATTTGTGGGTGGGTACAATGATCTAACCAGTGTCACAAATTCTAAAACAATTCTGTTAAAAAATTATTCTTAATGTTTATTTCTGCAAGAGACACAGCACTAGCAGGGGAGGGGCAGAAAGAGAGAGAAGCATAGAATTCGAGCAGGTTCTAGACTCCAAGCTGTCAGCAGAGCCCGGCAGGTGGCTTGAACTCAACAATCCTGAGATCAAGACCTGAGGCCACGTCAGACCCTTAACCTACTGAGCCACCCAGGCGCTCCTACAAAAACTTCTGTACAGCGATTTATAGTTGCCAAAAAATTGTTTTTTTCAAAAGAAAAAGTAAGCACACAAGTTGCCACTGCCAGTAGAATCTAAGCTATATCGTCTCATAAAATTTAAAGTTTCCCTTTTCCCACGTTCCCAGGTAGTTACCAAAATTTAGGGGTTGCGATAAAGTCTAAGATGCCCAGAAACACTCAGGAATTTTCTCCCTTGTTGTACATCAGTGCTTTTAAAATAAGGGTTTAAGGAAGTAGACTCTGAAGCTCCCAAAAGTTCAGGTCAGAAAAAAGGTTGAAACCTCTACTCGGTTTCACCACCTGGTACAGCTTTGGGGTCTCAGCTGTCGGTCCTAGCCCATGCCCCAGACCTTAAAAGCTCTAACGTCCCCCAACCACACTACACAGACCGAGCAAAGAGGGAGGCGGGGCCTCCTCAGATACAAGATGTCTACCACGCGACGCTCTAGGCTGCCCGGCAGCGACTCGGTAGCCGGAAGTCCTCCGGCTCTCGCCTGTAGGAAGCGGAAGTAAAAGACAGTAGGCAGTCGGGTTATTGCTTAGCGAGACCGGGTTGTGAGGGGAGCCGCGGTAAAGGCGCGTGTCGGCCGCTCACTGGCGCAGCCGCTGCCGCCGCCGTCACCGCCCCGCCCCACCTCGGCGTTGTCGCTGGCATCGTCGCGGACGAAGCGTGGCCCTAGCATGGGCAGGAAGGGGGACGCGAGTGACGCGTGTGCCGCGGCTGCGCGGCCGGTGACAGGTACCGCTGGCGTGGCGTGGGGAGGTCTCGTGCACGGGGACAGGGTCTGGGACGTGAGGCGACCTCGTGCCCCGGTCACCTTGAGCTTCCGCTTCTTCCCTGACTCAGTTTCTCCTTCCATGTCCCAGTCCTCCCCCTATTTGTGAGTTCCCGAGTTGCCCTCACTGGTCTCACGGGCAAAGTATAGTTTCTGCGAGAGTGGCCGCGGGCTCTCGTGTAGCCGTTTTTAATCTTCATTGAAGACCTTTGAGACCCGTGTGGCCAAGTGCAGAAGGAGGTGGGTGAAGTGCCCTAACTTGAGTTTGGACCAAGCCTGATCCTAAGTAAGTAGGTTGAGAACCAGCAGATTGCAGGACTCTGATTGGAGAACGACTTGATCTTTTTATAGACTTCTGTTTCCCCTAAAATGAATCAGGGTGATGCGTATTGGTTGCCATTTTCATTTAAATACGAGGATCTGTTGGCTGGAAATTGGATAATCCAGTTTCACTTTTCGTGTGGGACCTGCCAGATCTCTGTACGTCGCCAATGAGTTATGGACGTGAACTGTTCTTCGTTTGCCGCAAAGTCTAGATTGTTTTGCATTTCTTGCCAGATTTGAGAACTAGTGTATTATGTTCATTTGAAGCCTGGGGGTCTTATGCCTTCTGTGCTGTACTATGTTGGAAACATTCACCAAACACTTGCCAGCCGGTTTTAGTATGACATTTGAAAACATTTAAAATAGTTACTTAAGGACACAAAATTTGGGATGATCATAGGCTTTCCACTTGACTTGCTTTTGACAAACTTAGTTGACACTAAATAAAAATTACTTTGTATAGTTGCATGGCAGTTTTCCAATGCAAGCTTCCCGTGAGGGAGAGACATTGAACTATGTAGAAAATTCTGTTAGATTTTTTCTGCAGTTACCTGTGATCGTTTTCATATCAGAGGTATAGTAACCACTTTTATCAAAAATTAGATGTATGTGGGGGTGCCTGGGTGGCTCCGTCGGTTAAGTGTCCGGCTTCAGCTGAGGTCTTGATCTCACGGTTTGTGAGATGAAGCCCCGAATTGGGCTCTGTGCTGACAGCTCAGAGCCTGGAGCTGCTTCAGATTCTGTGTCTCCTCTTCTCTCTGCCCTTCCCTGCTCATGCTCTGTCTCTCAAAAATAAATAATCATTAAAAAACAATTAAAAAAATAAAAGCGTGAATTAAAAAAATTCGATGTATTTGGTTCACAGCAAATGGTTTTGTTAATAGGTCTTAATGCATATCAACTTTAATTATTTGAGAAGTAAAATTATTTCTTGAAGGCCCCTTCCTAATATTTTTCTCACTGTTATCATGGATGTGGAAGCTCCGATGGCTATCTGTAACTTGCAGGGTGCAAGTTGGTTTTTTTTTTAAGAGTTTGTCAGCTATTCCATAAATGGAAAAAGAAAAAGTTGGTGATTTATAATTTTATGCCTCTTCTGTTTTCCAGGAAGCAAAGTGTTTGCCGTACTGCACTTTTTATTAATATTTCCAAAATTTTACTGTAGGTCAGTGAGCAAAAGATAGTCATTAAACTAAGGAAGCTGGGCCATAGACTAGATCTTACCGATAATACATTTGCACCTAGCACTTATTAAGGAATGGTTTTTAATTTACCTGTTTTGCCACAAGCATTATGCTTATGCTCATGCAGTACCTCCTTGGGATTCTGACACCTATTATTTCTTAGACTATTTATATTTATAGGTAGCATTTAAAGACCACTAGGATCAGAGTGATAAGATTCTCGTAAAATGAAGGCATTCTCAGACAAAAGGCCACTTGAATAAAGTTCTTACTTCTGCCTCTCTAAACAGTCTTTTCTAGTGGTTTTACCTGTTGCATCAAGGATGTGGGGTCTGGGTGGGAACGCTCTTCTTTCATGTCCACTTTCCTTGGTACCTCCAGCAGTGCTATACCTTGCCCCAAGGATCTATCCCTTGTTCAAACAGTTCCCACAGATCTGTGGGTGAGTCTTGGTGCATAGAGTTTTCCTTTTAATCTTTCTTAAGTCCTAATTTTTGTAGCGTCTTTCCTCTTGGGATCACACTCCTTTCTATTTGCTTTCATTTATCCCTTGACAAAGCCTTTATTTCATTTTGAGCACCTCCTTTGTTCCAGGCATTATGCTAGGCATTTGACCCTGACAAACTTCCTTGCTCTCTTTTTTTAAAATTTATTTTGAGAGAGTGAGTGCACATGTATGTGCAAGCAGGGGAGGAATATATATATATATAGAGAGATAATCTCAAGCAGGCTCTGCACTGTGATCCTGGAGCCCGATGCAGGGCCTGAACTCCCAAACCGCAGAAATCAAGAGTTGGTCACCCAAATGACTGAGCCATCCAGGTACCTCCCGAATTCCCTGCTCTTGAGGAACTCACATTCCATCCCCAAAGCCAGCCTGAATACAAATCGGTCAGGCTGGTTGGTCACTTCTCTTGGGTCCCAGGTTCAGGCTGGCATGCTTGGTTTCAGGTCAAAACTGTGCCTTTCTTAGCCAAGGTCTCTGTCCCTAGAAAGTCCCTGGACTTGGCCTTGGTTCTCACAAGAAAGCTTTCTGCTCAGTTTGTTTCCACGCTGTGTGAATTCTTAACCCTTCCGAAGCTAGAGAACCAGGGGAGATAGCATGGTATCCTGGAGCTGAAAAACAGGCAGGTGTGGGTTCCGAGCATTTTTATTCATTGGGCAAGTTACTCAGCTTCTCCAAGCTTCCACTTTCTTATTTTTAAAGTGGAACTGATAGTTGCATCCATTGTGCTGCATGATTATGGCATATCTATTGTTTGCCAGGCACCATGCTATTGGCCATGGTGGACAAAATAGACACGGCAACCACCCTCCAGGAACTATGGTCCTCCTTGTACGGAAGGACTAGAAGTCGTGGTGTATGCAAAGCACCTGACACAGTGCTTGGCCCAGAGCATCTGGTCAGTAATGCTAATGTTTCCTCAGGGACCTTTTGTCACTCCCAGTTCCCTTACCACTCTGTGCATGAGGTCTGCCTGGGGTTAATGACAGTAGTGTCCAATTTCCTGTCCACACTCACCCCTTTTGGGATTACTTCAGGAAAAATTGTAAACACAGCTGTAGCAGAGTACTGCTTGAATGTAGTTCATATATTCTGTCTCCAGTTTAGAAACATGAATTTTGGGGACGATTTTCCCCCGCTAATCACAGAATGTATTTTTCCAGTTTTTTGAGCCCATGCAGTAATGATGATGTGTTACTATTCTGTAGTTTAGGAGGTGTTTTCTTTTCCTTATAAGAACATGTTTTACTAGAACAGTTAATTCTGGTATAGTATTTAGCACTTAACAAAAGATTTTCATGTCGCTTTTTCATTCTCACAGTGTCCAGGTGTGGCAGATACTGATATTCCTATTTTAGAGTCTGGAAGACTAAGGGCCAGAGAAGTTACTAGGGGACTTGCTTATGGTTAAACTGCTAGTAAGTAGCAAACTCAGTAATTTATCATTAAGTCCCTAACTCTAAAAGGTTCTCTCTTTTTACTAACCACATTTTTCTGTCATGCGGAGCAGGTTTCTGAGGCTGCAGTCCGTGGACCTGGAGGGAAGGGTGTCTCACACTTTTTGAGTGGTCTGAACTTGTATTTAGAAGTTTGCATCCTTCTTGCTCCTCTGCAGGAAATGTCAGTAACTTTTGCTACATTCTGAAAGTCCCTGTCCCAAAATCACAGCTAGCAAGTTTTGGCGTTGGGGGAGTCTAGTTTGGTTAGCCTTAGTCTTTGCAAATTTTGTGTTTTGTTTTTTAGTGCTTATTTATAAATGGGATGTTAATATTTGTTGATATTAATTGTCAGTCAATTAAATCAATTAAGCTGGCAGTGCCTGAACTAAAGGCTCTTATAAAGCAACTTTTCTATTTGGTATCTTTTGTTTTGCTGTTGCCCATTTGTTCTTTAGAAATACTGTGTTTCGTATGTGAAGCAGGATGTTGGCACAAATACTAATGCTTTTTGTAAAAAGAAGGTAGTAACGGGTCCCGCAGACAAGAGCTTTTTTAGCCAGTATCTCAAGGCACTGGGAAGAGTCTGAGGTGAGCCTTCCCAGACCTCAGCATGCAGAAGCACAACTTTGGCTTAGTGTTTCCCTCATATTCATTGCCCCTTTGGGTTCCCATTCAAGTGGGTAGAACTTAGATGCTGACTTATGGCCCAGGAGAAACCTCATTAGGGTTCTGTGAGGCAGACTTCCAGATGAAAAATCAGACCAAGGAAGCCTGCAGCTGGAGGCCTTTCTCTGAAGTGATGTGGACATCTCAGGAGGCTGGGGGAGTTTGCTGCCGGAAGGCCTGGAGGCCTGCACTGTATGGCCATGCCAATTTACCAGGGACCTTCTTGGTCCAGAACTGTATTTGCATTTACTTTGAAGGCCTGTAATGTTGGCTTCCTGGGATTGCTCTATCAATGCCTCAAACTGTGTGGCTTACAGCAGTAGCAGTTTCTTGTTTTCCAGTTTGGAGGCTAGATATTCCAAATCATGGTGTCACAGGATCGTGTTCCCTCTGAAATCTGCAGGGGAGAGTCTTTCTTTCCCTCTTCCATCATCTGCTAGCTCTAGGTATTGTGTGGTTTGCAGCTTAGTTCCAACGTGTGCCTCTGTCTTTGCTGGCATTGTCCCGTTGTCTCTTCACATGGTCCTCCCCCTGCATGCTTGTCTGTGTCCACAGTTTACTTTTTTTTTTTTTAATAACACCAGTCATATTGGATTAGGGTTCCCCTTACTGACCCTATTTTAACTAGATTCCCTCTGTTAAGACCCTATTTCCAAATAAGTTCTCATTTCAAGGTGCTGTTATTAGGACTTCATAACTTTTGGGGGGTGGGCACCATTTAATACCCATCATTTACGTTTTCATCTAAGTGTTATTTACTCTCATGCTTCATAATGTATGATTATGTGCAACCTGCCGTGCCACCAACTGACTTTTAGACCTTCGTAGAGTAGAGGCGACCCAGGAAGTGAAGTGCAGTCTTTACAGGAAAGAGTGCAGTGAACTACACAGCTTTAGTTCCTTATCAGTCAGTCAGCAAGCATCTCTTGAACTGTGGAGATATTAGTGCTTTTATGTTTCAGAAACATTTCCATTTCTGTAATTTTCATGTTATTTTGTGTCTCTAATTATTAAGATTCAGGTTTAAACATTTCCTGTGGCAAAACCTTTTTTAAAATTTTCCTTTTTTAGGGGTTTGCTATAAAATGGAACTTCTGACTGTATTCACTGGACTATGGCTGTTTTCTTCAGTAAAGGCAGATTCAAAAGCCATTACAACTTCTCTTACGACAAAGTGGTTTTCCACTCCATTGTTGTTAGAAGTCAGGTAAGAAGACATCTTTTTTCCTTTTGTGTGTTTGAGTAAAAATGTAGATCTGTAGTGAATATTCAGGAGCCTTTTAGGCAGCAGAGATTGTCATCATCACATGGCCTTAGTCAGCACCTCTTTCAGTGTGCACGGTCCTGTGTACTAGTCAGAGGCTGTTATAATACAGAAGCTGTCAGGATCATAGGATAGTAATGATTCATAGAGATACTTGGGGACTTCTTTGGACAAATAAATTGAGTTGGTTAAATTATCTTCCGAGAAGGGTTTACCTGTGGTAATAAAGGAAGAGGGTGTCATACTTAAAGGAATTTTTCTATTTATTTGAAGGAGGTTTTAAGAGGTGTTTAACAAAAGAGAAAGAAGAGAGCTTGGCGAGATGGAGGAAGGAGGGTGTGCTCCTTCTAAGAAGCCAGAAGAAGACCTCGGGATAATGAGAGTGCAGATGGGAGGCTGAGGATGTGGCTAGATTTTTATCTAAGATGTACATGTTCTACATTTTAACGTCTTATGAATTACGATGCCTTTAGATGAAATCAAGATGTTTTCTTACAGATTAAATTGGTAGCATTTACCTTTTTAGTGTTCCATTGAAAACAATGATACACCTTAAAATTGACAGTGTCTTAAAATTGGTGAAATACAATATAGTCAATGATTTCTTGGGAGAGTTTGTATTCCAACTGTACTTTCAGGTTAGTGTTTATAATATAAAAACCAGATACCTCTCTTTTATGATTAAAAAAATTTTTTTAGTGTTTTTTATTTATTATTGAGACAGAGAGAAGCAGAGCATGAGCAGGGGAGGGTCAGAAAGAGAGAGAGACACAGAATCCAAAGCAGGCTCCAGGCTCTGAGCTGTCAGCACAGAGCCCTATGTGGGGCTCGAACTCATGAACTGTGAGATTATGACCTGAACTGAAGTCGGCCCCTTAACTGACTGAGCCATCCAGGCGCCCCTGGATACCTTTCTTTTAGTCAGATTTTTGTTTATAAAAGGAAGCTTCTTTTTACTGTATCTGAAATAATATTTAGTTAGGACTTGTAGAGAATCGTTCTAAAGCATGAATTTAGGTAGATTGAAGGTCAAGCAGTTCGTAAATTTCACAATTTGATAGTGCTAGAAATTGGAAATATTGCATTACTTCAGTTAACTTTGGCCTTTCTTTGTACTTTTCAACTTAGAATATCGTTTTCTGACATTTCCCCCTTAATCCCTAGAAAAATGTGAATGAAGAGATTTTGTTGTTGTGTTGATGAATAGTTGCATCTCCTAAGGAAACCGCTTCATTTGGTATTGAGAAGAGGAACTGCGGTAAAGTGGGATGAGTAGGAGCTGGTTTTGACTTGCAGAGGAGGCTCATGGACTATCACTTCTCTGTGCCTCCCTTTTCTCAGCAATAAAATCTGCCCCTCCACCCCCATTCCTACTGCATTTATTTCTTAGCAGTGTTACAGTGACTAATTTGATACATGGATTGAGCTCCTCCAGTGTCAGAACTTTATTAGATAGAGGGCAGCTATAAAAGTGAAGCGACTGAAGGTTGTTTGAGATCTAAACTGCCTGAGCCAGGACTCTGACAACTGAACACCCACCCCTCCACCCCACCCCTGCCAGTCTTATTTTGGATGGTTTGTCTGGTATACATCTAAGTGTTTGAAATGTACTATCATTTTCTAAGTAATCTTGTGCAATTTACTGTAACTGATGTTTTATAACATTCTGCTTAACATTCTTTACTGACACTCAATTACTTTCACACTAAGTTTTCGGTGTTTGTACATTGCCTCAGAAGAGTCTTATGGTATATACTTATGCGACTTTTGAAAAAGTATATTAAAACTGTTGGCCTTAATCAATTTTTTTCAGTTTCTTTGATCTCTGTGAAGTGAGTAATACATACTGCTTCCTTCACCAACTTTCCTTTCACAAACATCGCCCCTTTTCATGATTTCCTGGCCATTTGCCATTTTGGTTGACTATTTTTAGTCCTCTTGTGTGGCTATTTGTGGACAGTTTGCCAAGGTAATGGGACTTCTAGGCAACTCAAAAATAAGTTGCACATATTTGAAGCCCTCGAGGTTTACCTCCAGAGCTAGCTGAGGCCACTAGTCTTCCTTCCCTGGTCCATGGCAGATATTGATGGCAATCACAGCACTGTCCATCTGGGTGAGGGTGAAGGGACAGAATATTTCTCTACATATTGAGGCATGCAACTACTCACAGATATTTTGCCTTGCAACTACTCACAGATATTTTGCCTTCCTTGCATCTAGCACTTAGGGACTAAAAATATTCCCATGTGTATTTTTAGATTAGGCCTGATCCTAATGAAGCAGTTGTAGCTTTCTGGTTGTTCATGAATTGGTATATTTTATTGAAGTAAAACACTGAATTGTTTTGAACAGCCATAGTTACTAACATAAATATTACATAAATAAAGTACTATTATTAAAATGAAACCTATAATCATTTATTGAGTATTAGATAGTATAATGGTCCAAGAATGCAGCATGATAGATATATAAATCAAATAGATTAGAGTTTACATTTCAGATTTTTCATTTGCTAATTCTGTGGCCTTAAGCAAATCAGTAACCTCTCTGAATTTCTGTTTTTGTATTTTAAACATGGTTGTAACTCAGGATGGTGGTGAGGATTTAAGGACGTGGGTGAATGTGCCAAGCACAATGCCTGTCACATAGTACACCCTCCTTTTTTTTTTTTTTTAAATCTTTTTTAATGTTTATTTATTTTTGAGACACAGCAAGCACAAGTGAGGGAGGGGCAGAGAGAGATGGGGCACAGAAGATCTAATGTGGGCTCTGCATTGATAGCAGAGAGCCTGATGCGGGGCTCGAGCCCATGAACCGTGAGATCATGACCTGAGCTGAAGTTGGACACTTAACTGACTGAGCCATCTGGATGTTCCCATCGAAAGCCCTCCTTATCGCCCGTCACTCAACGCACGTTCGTGGGGAACCTGGCGCTAAACCATTCGTAGATGACCTGCTTCTGGGTCGGGGTTTCGTACGTAGCAGAGCAGCTCCCTCACTGTGATCTATTGACAGTCAGCCCTCGACACAAGGGTTTTTAAAAATAAAATAACATGATTAAATAAAAAATACAAAAAAAACCAAAAAGAAAGCCCTCCTTAAATATTTACCTCCCTTCCCTTTCTAGTTCTGTATGTAAGGAAGACCAATTCTGATCTCCAGCAATAACTTTAGAAATCTAGAAAACAAGTTTACTACTAGATTTATGCTATCTGGTGGGCATTCAGGTTGTTTATAGTTGTTTTTTTTTGCCATAGATTAAAAACTTTTTATTGTCATCTTTCAGAACATTTGTAAGTAGAGATAATGGTACATATGATGTGCTCTCCCTCTACCTGTCACCCAGTTTTAGCAATTATCAGCTCAAGTCTAGTAACCATCACCACCACTACCTTCCTCCCTTCCCCTGCTGGAATATTTTACAACAAATCCTAGACATCATATAATTTCACCTGAAAAACTATAGCTGTTTTACTCAATGGAAAAGGTATAAGAAGCTAAAAAACAATCTAAAATGAAAAGCAAACATAAATGGTAGCATTTCTTTTAATTATATTTTGTATTGTTCTTACCTTTTTTGGATTAGTTCAGTGGATCTAGTAATTTTTTTAAGATTGTTTGAGGGGTTCCTGGGTGGCTCAGTCAGTTAAGCATCTGGCTTTGGCTCTGGTCATGATCTCACGGTTTGTGGGTTCGAGCTCCGCATCCAACTCTGAGCTGACAGCTCAGAGCCTGGAGCCTGCTTCAGATTCTGTGTCTCCTACTCTCTGCCTCTCACCTGCTCATGCTCTGTCTCTGTTTGTCTCTCAAAAAACAAAAGTTACAGAAGTAAAAGATTGAAACTTAGATGTTGTAAGACTTATTTATGCAGTGGGATGATGATGAGTGTATATTTCAGGAAGTTTTCCTGTAATTATATGAACATATATTTATTTGCAGATGGCCTGTACAATAAGGTCTTCGTGTCAGTGAATCCTTGTTCTCACCACGACAACCTTTCAGTGTATTATCCCTCCCCCATTTCCACAAGCTTATCTTGCGACTGCAGCTTTAATTCATGAATTTAGGGTTTATTTGCATATCATAATCTATTTGTCTTTGTATATGCTTTCTTAGGCCATATGCTGTTACAAGGTTATGATACCTATGTCAGTAACTAGAAGCCTAGAAAAATGCCACATTCAAGGAGATATTAAATAATTTAATACATTAGGTACTGGGTATTTTCAGAAACCTAGTTTCAGAGAGGCTGTGTATTACCAGGAAATGTTTCTTATTTTTCCCATATTTCTATGTCTAGCTGTGGAGTAGAGTGAGAGTTGTACACCCCAGTGTTGACAAGTAATGGGAAAGTCTTCCTTTGGCTAGGTAAGCTGAGATCCAGATCTGTAGTTTGCTTTGAAACTGTGAAAGATCACCACTACGTTAGTATTATGTCTCAGTGAGAAGATAACCAATTTATATGAATCATTCAATCAGTACACACATTTTCTTTTAGGGATTTTAGGCAGTTGAATGAAGGGAAATTTAGAATGGCCATATTCTAACTCTGTAGAGTAAAGTCAAGAAAAAATTAAGGTGGCGTTAAGTTCTAAGACCCAATTTTATTAGATCAGTTCTAAAGTTTAAGCTGAAATTTGGTGATCTTGGAACTTTAGATATATGGATGTTAAAAGATTACAGTATGCTGTCTTTAGTCTCCAGAATTTTTTCTAGGGTTCATGTTTTCCTTGGGAGGAGCCTGGACAAAACATTTTTTGTTCTTTGTAAGGTCTTTCAGAAAATCAGTGAGCAGAACTAGTACCACAGTTATGTTTGTAATTCTGCTTCCACTACGAACTGCTTTTTCAGAAATAGGGTTTCGTAGGCTTTATTAATACGGAGACTTCTGTGTTACAATATTATGATTCCAGGTTTCTTAAGGAATAAGTGACTAAGCTACTAAACTAATTAGTTACTAATAGTTAATAAATCAGTAAGATTTAGTTATCATTAGAATATATATTACACATGCTTGTGTATAATATATATTTTATAAATTAAAAGTCAAACTAGACATTTGGAAACTCAAAAACCTATTTTTACTCTTTTAGAAATGCAACCTATATTAAAAGATTTTATTGAGTTGTTTTATTTCTAATATTTTTCCCCTTTTCTCCCAGTGAGTTTTTAGCAGAAGACAGTCAAGAGAAATTTTGGAATTTTGTAGAAGCCAGTCAAAATATTGGATCATCCAATCATCATGGTAAAATTGAAGCAGATGACTCTTTGACTTTGGTATCTGGGAAAATATTAGGAAAAAAAAGTCTCTTTCACAGTATGTGTGGCTTGGCAATTAGTGGAAAACATTTTTATCTTTAATGACTAGAGTTATGATGGTAGCCAGTAGAGCCAACACAAAGTAACGCTTTTGAAGCAGTTTATAACTTTGGCTACAAGTACTACCTTTGATTTCTTATATCCTCTGTTTTTGTTCTTTTGTGTTGTTTTATTAGAAAAGTGCTATATCAATATGGTGTAAAAGTCAAATTCACTCAAATATCACTTAGTGTTAGCTTAATCACCATCAGATTTGATTACTTTTTCTTTTGTTATGAACTAACAACTGATCTATTATCTATTTGGTTTGTTATCATTAAGTAATGCCATCCAAAATGTTTCCCATTATGCCTGCCAGCCACCTACAGCTTGAGTGTCAGGGTATCAGATTAATGACAATGTAAACTGTATTACTTTTTTACAGTTTATGATGTGCATGCACATTTTCTAATTCAGTATAAGCTCTATAGAATATAAACATTACTAGTCAAAGATGCCAACACACAGGTAGCTAACACCTTGACAGGCCTTACTGAAGAGGAAATGTGTGAAAACAATGTGACTGCTGTTAGTATTTAACTGACTTGACTCTGACCTGTTGGATTTATTTGAAAAATAATACAAATTTTAAAAGTCAAATCTGAATCTCTTTTGCATGATATTAGTACATAAGAGTTTGAACAAGCATCTGTTAAGTTTGAGTTATGTAATCTAGAGACAACTAGAAGTGTTTGCATTATTGAAAAAAATCTTTTACTTTTACAGTTTCAGAAAATGAATTTATTGATGTGGGTTTTACTTTTTTTTAATGTTTATTTTTTGAGAAAGAGAGAGACAGACAGAGAGACAAAGCATGAGTGGGAGAGGGCTAGAGAAAGGGAGACACAGAATCTGAAGCAGGCTCCAGGCTCTGAGCTGTTAGCACAGAGTCCAGCATGGGGTTTGAACTCACAAACCATGAGATTGTGACCTGAGCTAAAGTCAAATGCTTTACTGATTGCACCACCCAGGCTCCCCATTGAAGTTGGGTTTCATAATGAAATTTGAACTCTTGACATTTAAAATGAAACGTACTCAGTATAAATTATAATGTGTTCTTGGTTAAATTTAGGGGAGTATGAATTCTTGGAAGTGATCATAAAAGTATGTTAAACATTTTGTTTGAAGTATTCATTGTCCTACCACCCAAAGATATTTACCATTAACATTCTGGCAACATCTTAAGTATTTTTTTCTGGTCTTTTTTTCTACATAGAAGATGCTGATGCAGTATAGAACCTCTTATATTTTGCTTTTTAAAATGTTAGTTATTTTCCTTTAAAAATTTAATATATAATATGTGATCATTTAATAATCAAGCTTATAAAAGGCTTACACAGAAAAATCTTATTTTCTCCCTTTTCCCCCTCCTGTTTCTACTCTGCTTTTTATAGCTGTTTAAATTAGTTTGCTTAGCCTTCATTGTTGTTTTTTTAAACAACAAATGCATTACATATATATTGTTAAAAACAATTTTTTTAAGTTTATTTATTTTGAGAGAGAGGGGGAGAGAGAGAGAGAGCGTGCGCATGCATGAGTGAGCATGACTAGGTAAGGGCGGAGAGAAGAGGGGAGAGAGAGAATCCCAACCAGGCTCTGCACTGTTAGCATAGAGTCCAAAACCAAGAGTTGGAGGCTTAACTGACTGAGCCATCCAGGTGCCCGCATATAAATTCTTATTTTTCGTTGGTTCTTGTAGTAAAAAAAGGTAGCTTTTTATATACAGTTGACCTTTAACAACATGGATTTGAACTGTATGCATCTATTTATACTTGGATTTTTTTCCCCATGAATACAGTATAGTCCTTTAAATGTATTTTCTCTTCCTTATGATTTTCTTAATAACTTTTTTTTAGCTTACTTTAAGATTACAGTGTAAAATGGCATATAACATGGGGCACCTGGGTGGCTCAGTTGGTTGAATGTCCGTCCGACTTCGGCTCAGGTCATGATCTCACGGCTTGTGAGTTTGAATCCTGTGTCGGCCTGTGTGCTAACAGCTCAGAGCTTGGAGCCTATTTCAAACTCTGTATCTCCCTCTCTTTCTGACCCTCCTCTGCATGCTCTCTCTCTCGCTCTCTCTCTCTCTCTCTCTGTCTCAAAAATAACATTAAAAAATAAAATTGCATAATACATACCAAATATGTGTTAATTGACTTTTACGTTATCTGTATGGCTTCCTATCAACAGTAGGCTATTGGTTGTTAAGTTTTTGGGGAATCAAATTTATAAACAGATTTCTGTCTACATGGATGGTTGATGCCCCTAAACCCTGTGTTTTTTAAGGATCAACTACACATTGTACCTAGTACTTTACAGTATATCCCGAGGAGTGTTTCATACTGGTACATGTATTTTTTCCCCCCTCAAATGCTTGCAATTATTTAAATGCTTCTCCCCAAACTACAGTTTCATTAATATCCTTTACTACTTTGTACTTCCTCATCACCCTGCTTGCTTTTGTTGGGTTATTTGAGTAGGTAACAAACATAGGATAAGCATTGGGGATACAAAGATAAATACATTATAACTTCTGCCTGTAGGGGCTCAAAACCTATTTGAGGTGAACAGAGAAATATGGGACTAAAGAAGAGATGTACATGGCTCAGTGAAGCATGGGGTAGGATTTGGGAGTGACTTTGCAAAGTAGGTGATGTCATAGTTGAATTCTTCCTGTGGAGGTAGATAAGAGTTAGTTATCTAGAGAAGTGAAGGCAGTTGCAGTCCAGGTTGAGAGAATAGTGTGAAAAAGAGAAGACCGGTGCCTGGCTGGCTTAGTTGGTAGAGCATCTGACACTTGATTTCAGGGTCATGAGTTCAGGCCTCATGTTGGGTGTAGAGATCACTTAAATGAATAAAACTTAAAAAGAGAAAGAAGAAAGGAAGAGTCCAATTAATTTGTATATTCCAGGGAATTCTAAGCATTTGACAACAGTTCAGGAAGGGTAGTGGTAAAATCTTGCTATCATATACCTTTGTAACACATAGCTTTATACTTTATGAACTATCTTATTTGGATATGTCTAGTTGAGATAATTATTTTGGTTAATGTTCTTCCTTGGCAGGTACTGATTATTCCTATTATCATGCAATATTGGAAACTGCATTTCAGTTTCTGTCACCTCTGCAGCAGAATTTGTTGAAATTTTGTTTATCCCTTCATTCCTACTCGGCTACAATTCAAGCCTTCCAGCAGGTAAGTTCAGTGCTTACAAGATAGTGGTATTTTTTAGGGGTTGTATAACATGATGATTGGATGTATTATTGTCCTGGCATTGTGTTACAGAGCTATATCTTTTCTGCCTGAAATTTATCACGATTTATGATGTTTATAAATAGAAAACAAGCTGATATTAAATGTTCAGATCTCAGATTTTTAAATAAAAAAAATTTGCACTTTCATTTAAGAAAAAAAATATCCACACAAAAATGAAACTATGAGATTTCATTTATACAACATGTATACGTGTAGTAATCTTGCTAAACCATTTGACCGTGAATCGGATCACAGCCTATAGAATCTAAAAGCTGTTCACAGGAAATACAGGGAATGGGAAATATTAAGCAATATCACTGTGGTAACAGTTAGGAAAATCTAGAATATAGGAAACATTGTAGTAAAATGATCTGATTTCTTCAACAAATATAAGGAAAGAAAAGAGAGAAGGAAGAACTTCAAGAGAGACTTAAAGTATATGTCAGCTTAATGCAGTGTGTGGATCTTGTTGAATTTTGAGTTGAACAGACTCCCATTGTAAAAAAATAAATAAAAGAATCAAAGATGAGCATACACAGATCCTATATTTGCTGTGAAAAAAATGTTAATTTTAAAACCATTATTTTATTATAAAATGAAACAGGCACAGAAAATCACTCACAAGAAATACACAGTATAATGTGTTATTGCACAGTGAACACTTGGAATCCTCGCCCAGGTCGTGAAGTAGACCTTAGCCAGGGCCACTGGCAGCCTCTGTGCTCTGTTCTCACATCTGCCAACTTGCCCAGAAGGAACTACTTTCTCCACCTCTGTTGGAATGACTTGCTGTGTTTCCTTATAGTTTTATTGCCAAAAAGTGCATCTCACCATAGAATTCAGTCTTGCTGGGTTTCAAAACTTTTGATAATTTGAGGGGGGGGGTTGTGGCCCTAAGTTTACAGGTTCTAGTTCCAGCCCTTTCTTTTCTGTAAATAAGGATAGATTATTTGTCCTGTAAATGTTTTCAGTCTGTGTTGTTGATCACATACTCATGATACAGTTCAACTTTTTCTTTGTCCTTTGTTTCCTGCAAATTGGCAGCTGGTTCCAGGGGCAGGGCTTGAACTCATGACCCTGAGATCAAGACCTGAGCTGAGCTCAAGAGTAGGATGCTTATAAACCAACTGAGCTACCCAGGCATCCCCGGTTTCCTTAACTTTTAAAGGTTGGCAGGGCTCCCCCTTCTGTTGATTTTATGTAGTGTCAAAAAAAATATGGTGGCTTTAAAAAAACATGGCTGGTTGGTTTTTGATATTTCCTCTGTTCCCCTCCTGCACTTTCATTGGCCTTTCTCCTTAGTTGTCTCTGTATCTCTGTGCTATTCAAATTTTCTGGCTCCCTGAGGAGTTTCCCCTTATAGTAGGGTCCTGTCTTAGCAGGGACTCGGGCTTGTGAATTTTGAGAGTTCAGAGCACCTAATGTGCTGTTCTTTCTTTCTTTTTTTTTTTTTTTGTTTGTAAGTTTTATAATAATCTATACAAAAAATGAAGAATGTAATGAAAAGTTTTAATATCAATTTTTTCATAGCAAGTTTACCATTTTTTCACCTCTGAATTATTTCTCTTATGTCTATAGAAAAGCACATCTTAATATTAACATATTGCATAAATTACATCAGCATACACACCAGTGCTTGTCATTTTATCCTTTCTTTTCCCATCCCATTATACTTAGTGTTCTCAACGTGCCTCTCATTAAAATTCCAGATTGACTTGTCTCATGCATTGCTGTTTATGCATTTCACTCTGAACATAAACTCATGTCTCCTTCAGCCTTTCCCTGGAATATCTTATTGTGCTTCATAGGTAATTTTGCCTTTCATCTATATTCTTTTTAGGTGCAGTTGTATTTTTAGAATCTATGTCATTCTACCTGTTTCAGAGAAAGCATTCAAGTTAATTTGCATATAGTACTTATATATGGATATGGACTTAATATACTTAATAGGGACTGTGTAGTTACACTTTGATGCTTAAAATTGTAAGCTTCATTTTCTTTAAGGCACATACCTTATTCCTTGGGTATCCTTTGTTCTCTTCTGAGGTAGAATTTTAAAGTTCTGTTTTGGGGCTGATGTGAATACCTACCTCATGGGGTGACATATTGGGAGGAGCTAGATAAAATAATACGTGAGAAACAGTGAGATGAAAAACTCTTACTTCCTGTCACATTGTAGGAATTCAGTAGATGTTAATTTTCCCTTTTGTTGATGTTTTCTTATTATCATCTAATTACCTGTTTAGAGTTTTCATGACTGAGTCTGGCTTTGGTTAGAAATCACTGCGAGAATGTCTTGTGTCTTAAATGGCAGATAGCAGCTGATGAGCCTCCACCAGAAGGATGTAATTCGTTTTTCTCTGTGCATGGAAAGAAGACCTGTGATTTTGACGCCCTTGAGACTCTTCTTTTCACATCATCTGAAAGGTAGATTGTGTGTTTCTTCACATAAATGTCATACTGTGTTTCATTGTGCTTTCTTCTCTGTCAAGCTCATCCTTGGATTTTTCTTACGGGTTTTGTCGTCTGTAGATACAGTAGTTTAGAGGGTAGATTCTGGAATCAGACTGACCAGATTTGAATCCCAGCTTTATCATCTAAAATAGCTTTGTAAACTTAGGCAAATTACTTAACCTTTCCTTCTTATCTCACTTGGAAATGGAGATAATAAGAGTACTTTATGTTCCTGTTATTATTTAGCAATGATTCTCTCCCAGATTACAAAGGCTTTGTCATTAGCTTCAGAAAGAACACCCTCTGTATTAAAGCCAGTGCCTGAAATTAATTAATGATATTAATGGTAATGATCTCTCAGGGTATTTTTAGTTTCAGACAAAGGAGACTATTTAAAACATAATAGCAAGTTTAATTTGAATATTAAGTTGGTAATTTAATGGGCCGACTTTTTGCCTAAAGGTAGGTTTCCTGTGGTGGACAGATACAGCAGGTGTCTATTGCTGTCAGGCAAGAGATTCTCTACTCTGAGAATGGGCAGTAACCCCACTGTTCCTTTCTGTAATGCTATCTTAAATGGGATAACTGGCCTTTCTGTGGTGCTGCTCTCTCTGCTCTAGCAGAGGGCTAAGCGCGGTTTAGGTAGGGTAGTTCTTTAGTGAAGTTCTCTCCCAGCACTGTTCTCTGCCTACCAAGTGGCAGGAGAGCTCTTTACTTAGAATAACAGCCAGACAGTAGGGTGCATGTTCCAGCTGTGTTCAGGTCGAGGCTTGAACACTGGAGAACGGCTTCCATGGTAAAGTGATGCTCCCTTGGGGTAAACACAATTAATTGATTTAAGAAACTCTAACTTGTTAAAACGATAATATAGACCTTTATATAAAAAAAAAAGACTGATGGTGTCTCCTCTTCTGAGTGGTGGTAACTATTTTTGATGGTTTGTCATCTTGTTTTAGACTTTGTTCTGTGGTTATAAATTTATACAGGCAGGTGGGTTTATTTTTACAAGAGGCTTCTTCCCTTCAGTACATGTATGTGTACCACATTATTTTTAATGCATGTGAAATAGCTACGTAAGAATGTCCCATAGTTTTCAAAGTTGTTTCCTATTTTTTTGTTATTATGGTAAGGCTACAGTGAACATCCTTACTTCTATGTCTTTACCTTCTGGGCAATAGTTTATTATACAGTAGTTTGTTATAAAAGGAATGCCAAGTCATGAGAATGCAGTAAGATCTGTTGATATCTTGATGCTCTTATTGGAGAATTTATTTTGAGGGGGAAGTTTTAAAATTTATGAGGAAAACCTTAATGTTAAATCATTTAGTAGGAAGATCATAGTAGTAAAAATGATAGAGGAGGGAGATGCTGTGGTTGGCAAGTTATATGCTTAAAATCATCTTGCCTTTTCACGTTATTTGTGCTTATATTTTCATATAGAGTGATAATCTATTTATATAGTAGAATAACTTACTAAAGCTTTAGTACTGTGAGATGTGGGTATTTTTCTGGCTTTCATCCTTCTCTAGGAATTGGTAACAATTATTAATCAAAGTCTGCATTTTACGGTTAGTAAAATAATGTACTTTTATTATTTTTAGTCATGAATAAGACTCATATTTGACAGTATTCTTATTGAAAACGATTTCAGATTTTGATACTTTAAAAGAAAGTTTTTTAAATGTTTAATTATTTTTGACAGAGAGAGAAACATAGTGTGAATGGGAGAGGGGCAGGTAGAGAGGGAGACACAGAATCAGGCTCTAGGCTCTGAGCTGTCAGCACAGAGCCTGATGCAGGGCTCGAACTCACAGACTGTGAGATCATGACCAGAGCTGATGTTGGATGTTTAACTGACTGAGCCACCCAGGCACCCCATTGCTCTTTGTTTTAAAATGCTTATAATCTTTACTTAAATTATCAGTGCTCTAGCTACATCTTGTACTGTTTTTAATTTTTAAGAACTTTTTTAAGTTGAAGAGGATGGGTGAAATAGGTGATGAGGATTAAGGAGTGCACTTGTGATGAACATGGGGTGATTATGGAATTGCTGAATTGCTATACTGTATGCCTCAAACTAATGTAACTGTATGTTAACTAATTGGAATTTAAATAAAAACTGAAAAAAAATTAAGCTTTTAATGTTTATTTTCAGACCCAAACCTTTATTGTTCAAAGGAGATCACAGATACCCATCATCTAATCCTGAAAGCCCAGTGGTCATTTTCTACTCTGAGATTGGTTATGAGGAATTTTATAATTTTCACCGTCAACTTATATCAAAAAACAATGCAGGCAAAATCAATTATGTGTTCAGACATTATATACTTGTAAGTATTGACTTATTTTATAACTTAAAATTTTTTTTAATGTATTCATTTTTGAGAGACAGAGAGAGACAGCACAAGTGGGGGAGGGCTAGAGAGTGAGGGAGACACAGAATCTGAAGCAGGCCCAAAGACGTGGGGCTCAAACCCATGAACTGTGAGATCATGACCTGAGCCAAAGCTGGATGCTTAATCGACTGAGCTACCCAGGCATCCCTTATAACTTTTAAAAATGTTAATTTACCCAGCATGACCTTAGCACATAAACTAATAACCCACCTTTATAAAATTATTTGAATTAGTTTTCATCATATCTGTTATTTGCACGTAAGAGATACTTTGCTTGCCTTTTTGAAGAAATATGAAATAATTATGCTTAAAAATAATTATGCTTAATAGAGTTTACATTCTATTTAAAAAGGAACCATGTAGATTATGTTTTTTAGATCTTATATAGTCATCATACTATGGAACTGATTCTTGAATTCAATTCCTTTCTAAACATATTTTTTCCCATTTTGGAATCTTTTCATTTGACGTAAAAGGAAGGATTTCTAAAGATATAAAAGCAAGCAGAATTCACTTAAAATTAAGTTATTGAAGTCTTTTGTAGCATCTAGCAATTAAATATATATAAACATATTTGCTTTTAAAGTT
Source organism: Suricata suricatta (assembly GCF_006229205.1). NCBI lineage: Eukaryota > Metazoa > Chordata > Mammalia > Carnivora > Herpestidae > Suricata > Suricata suricatta. Next base: position 106,129,690 of record NC_043702.1, read on the forward strand.
TGTGTGTCATAATAAGCTCAGTAAAATTGACTGATGAGTCCCTATAAGCAAAATACATATATATTAAAAACATTTTTTAAGTTCATTTATTATGAGAGAGAGAGAGAGAGAGTGCACGTGCAGTGGAGGGGCAGAGAGAGAGGGAGAGAGAGAGAATTCCAAGCAGGCTCTCTGCTCTCAGCTTGGAGCCAAACATGGGGCTTGAACTCACGAACTGTGAGATCATGACCTGAGCTGAAACCCAGAGTCCGATGCTCAACCAACTGAGCCACCCAGGTGCCCCCAAATAAATGTTTTAAGTGAAGATTTGTATGAATGGAAACAGATTTTTTAATATCCAGTTTTGACAACTGCTCTTCTTCCACCTGCATTCCAGGCTATATTGCTGTTATTAAAGATTAAAATTAAAGCACCATCCTCATTCAGGATGATAGTAAGCCTCTGACACTTGGTCAACCCAAACCCAACCTGAAGACTTTATTTTTTGAAGACAGTTAAATTCAGTAAAATATGAACACATCACACACATGGTCCCAACAAATACTTCTGGGTTTGAAACCTCTATGTAAGATCTGGAATTTCCTTTTCTTTTTCTCCATTTCTTCACATCGTTTGCTTACTTTTGCCCTGTCACTGCCCCTTCATCTGGTGTGCTTCTGCTTTGGAATTCCCATTCCCAAACTTGCGGCAGTATACAAAATCTAAAGAAGGCTGGGATTCCCTTTGAAGTTTTAGGTATATTTTAAGTGCATAATCCTAGGTGGTGGCTGTGTGATGTTAACATGTTCATGTCCTGCTCACTGTGACACGCAAAAAGCCAGGTAGTAATGGTGGAATACTTACTCTGCTTGCAGAATCCGAGGGAGGAACCTGTTTACCTCTCTGGCTATGGTGTGGAATTGGCAATTAAGAGCACTGAGTACAAGGCCAAGGATGATACTCAGGTGAAAGGTGAATTTGTAAATTAAGACCAATGTGTTTTCTTTTCCTTAAGTGTGAGTTAAAGGGAATTTGTTTCCTTTAATACAAAAGAATAGATTTAGGAATATGATGAACCTGTGTTTGAATTCTGGTTCTGTTGTTCCCTATGAGTTGGTTGATGTGAAGCAAATTTTGTAGGTCCTAAATTTTTCATCTGTAAAGTGCAGATAATGATATGTGCCACCTAAAGTATTTGTGATGAGAAAATGAGATGTCTGGGCAAAGAATGTAGCACAGTTCTTTGCACAAAAAGGCCAATAATTATAGCTGTTGTTATTGATGATGTATGGTTCATAAATAGCCATTAATTTGTGACCCAGAGTGAAATCTTAAACTGTCTTAATGAACAGTTTTGTGTTCTTTGATTATTTTCTGCACTTGGAATACTTCTTATTGTACTACTCTAAAGTTTTGAATTCATTATTTCAACCACACAAGTTTTATGTACAGTCTTTATCTTTCTTCCTTGTGAGCTCATTTTAAAGATAAAAATGGTTGTTTTGGGTAAACAAAGGATAGCCTAGTACCTCACATTCTGTTATCAATAATTATATTTAGGATTAAGTTGCCTAATTGGAAGTTCTTCAGAATTTTGATACTGAAAAATCCACTGTTCATAATTTTAAAGGTATTAATTTTGAGCTTTTGCGTTAAAAAACATGTAAAATTTTCCAAAGTTTAAGGGAAAAATACATTTTGGTGTTATTCAGGAACACGGGATACATTGAAAAACACATGTATTCTGTCTGTTTAAAAAAAAAAACCCTGCAAAATGGTCATTGAGGTATTTAGTGTTTTAAAAGGTAGTGTAATTTCAGGTGTTTCTAATTTGTTTCACCTTCAAATTTTATGGGGTTAATAACGTTTTTGTTTCCTGTCTGAATGATTAGACATGTGTTTGCCGTGCTTTTCTAGGAATGGAGGTAAATGCTACAGTGATTGGTGAAAATGATCCCATTGATGAAGTTCAGGGATTCCTCTTTGGAAAATTAAGGTATGTATATTCTTTTGGGAAATGCCCTTATCCTTTTAAACTTTTTAAACTTCTGGGCTTCCTTGCATTGTAAGCATCATCTTTCTCATTACTGAGTTACAGATCTCTCCCTAGTGCTTTATATATGTAATCTGTTCTGAAGCGATTACCACTTAATTTACTGTACAGCTCATGATTTCCAGACATTCTGAAGCACATTACTATTAAATGATATTATGACTTTTCGCTTATGGCTTTAGTTGATTTTCTTTTCTGGGCCTTGCATTTGATGACATAAAGTTACACATAAGGGGAGACATCTAATCATTTCACTCAGTGTTTCCCAAGAAAATCAAAAGCATTTTAAGAAAGGTCATAGCTATTAAGCTAAACGTAGTCTGAAATAATGCAAAAGAGGTACAGTAGATCTTATACACATTCAGTTGAAATATATTTCACTTTATCTTTTTAATGTTTATTTTTGAGAGAGAGGTAGTACGAGTGGGGGAGGGGCAAAGAGAGGGGGAGACTTAGACTGACAATCTGTGCTAACAGCTTAGAGCCTGATGTGGGGCTTGAACTCACAAACAGCGATATCATGGCATGAGCCAAAGTCAGATGCCCAACCAAATGAGCCACCCAGGTGCCCTAGATTTTACTTTATATGCAAGAGGATATAAGTTGTATTCTTGAAGAAAATTTCATAGCCATTTTATGAAAGTATCATAGAAATTTTTAACTGAAAAATCTTCTTAGTAGTAACTTTAAATTTGCAGTTATTACACCTTGATAATCGTTCAGAGCCCTGACTTCTTTATCTGGAAATCTTAATTAGGACATCTACAGTGGCATTTTCTGGTCTTTGTGTTTTTGTTTGTTTGTCTGTTTGTTCTTTGTGAAGGAAGAATCATGAAGAAGCATGTGTAGGCCAGTTTCATGTACTTGAACTTTAACATTTGGCCCAGTGAAGTGACTTAACCAGAGTGACAGGTTAGCAAAGGTGACTCCATTCATGTTGAATTTCTGTGGAAATGTTGAGTTCATCCTATGCATATGAATGTTTCTTTGTGTTTAACATCATTTGGCCTCATTAGTATGCAGTCAGATTCCATTTTTATCAGACCCAGATTTCCAGACTCCTTTTTCATTTTCATGTTTTTTTATGTTTGCTTTTTGGATAGCATTATGATCTTACGTATTTAGAGCACAAAAGTAATATGTGGCATATTGAAGATGTTTTCCATTTTGCACATTCAGATTAGTTATTTGGCTATCCAAAGTAATGGGACCATTTTCAGATATGATCATCATGAAGACTTTGTAGTAACTGATTGGAAATGGATTGGTTGGAAGGTGAAGGAGCTGAGTAAATATTTTACTTTCTGTATGTGGCATTTAAGAAGTTTTTAGTTTCTGGCATTTAAAAGAACAGGATGACTCAACAAGCCATCTGCTGTCTGATCTAAATGATACATATCTGCCTCAGATAACTTCTGTTTTACTAGCTTTAAATAGAATACACTATTTCAAGATAAAACTAAGTGAGGCTCAGTGCTGTTGGTTAGCTTAAGTTGTATTATGTGATTAAAGGATTCATGGCTTGTAGCTGAAAGAAATCCATTTTGGGACTGGCAGCATCGTATTTCCAGTTTTATTTTGAGAAATTAAAAAGATTCCAGAAAAGTATGGAAAATAATAGAACATACCCATGTGCTCACCACCCCGAATTGATGGTTGTAATTGTACGTGCTTTTCTGTTCCAAAGAACTATTTATGAAGTTTTTTTCCCAACATACTCCATCTTTTACTTAAAAAGAAAGAAAGAATGTAAAACACTATGGTTAGAGTTGGCGTCCCCTTTGTTTCCCCCTTCTTGACATAGAGAATCACTACTATGATGATTTCTTTTTTTTAATCTGTAAATTTTATGGTTTAAAAAGTTATAATTTTATGTATTAACTTATTTTTTAAGAAAAATAATTATGCTTTAATATTTTTCCTTTTTTATAGGAATTTACATATTGCTAAGGGGAAAATCATGAAGATAAAGTTGGAGCCAACTTCCAGGTGTGCTTTGAGAAAGAAAAGATATATTCAAGGACTGATTGTATGTTTTTTTCAGAGACCTGCACCCTGACCTGAAGGGACAGTTGAAGGAACTCAGAAAACATCTTGTGGAGAGCACCAATGAAATGGCACCTTTAAAAGTTTGGCAATTGCAAGGTAATAAACATGTAGAGGAATCACTGGCCTACTTTTTGACTTAATTTTATGGTATTAAAAAAATAGTAGCATTTGAATTTAATTGTATTTATTCACCTGATTCTCAGGGTACCACAGATTTTCACTATAGAGTGATTATGATTAATCAGAAAAGAAAGGAAGTCCTTTTGTAGACAGATAACACGGTGAAGAAGTATGTATGTAAATGAGTGCCAGATCTTTCTCTGAACAGATACTTAAGTTTATAATAGTACAAACATGTTTGTCTTAGTTTTTCTGTTTCTTAATATATACATCTCTTGAACAGTGTATCTATCAGATGTTAAAGACATATTAACATGGAGGATATATGTGTGCTTTTCTGGCTCAAGGATCTATGTTATCAGGTTTTTTTTAAACATAATTTACTAAAGACTTTTACTATACTTTGTGGTATGTTGTAAATTCATAAAAAGGAAAAGGATTTGGGATGGATTATCCTGTGCTAAATGTAAGTGTGTTAGTATATGCTTTAGTGGTTTATGCAGGTATAGCAAGGAATGCAACAATAGATACTTGAGGGACTTAGGAATTGAGCAAAACCTAGAATTAAACCATGGGTGCTCTCTGAAATGGTTGCATTCTAAAGCATTCTCAATTGCCAAGAAAATCATGAGAATGAGTATTTTTTTCTTACTTCTCATTGTATTAGATTAATAAACTTTATACCTGACCTTGTTGCAGATCTCAGTTTCCAGACTGCTGCCAGAATCTTGGCTGCTCCTGTTGAATTAGCTTTGGTGGTGATGAAGGATCTTAGTCAGAATTTTCCTACCAAAGCCAGGTAATGAAGAGTAAGGCTCTAAGATATTTTTCTCTTTACTATATACTTAGTTATCTTCATGTTTACATGCAAAATGAGACAAGTAAAATATGAAAATGCCACTGATGATTCTGTCTTTCTGGGAAGTTGGCAGTACTGTACATTGTGTGGTTGGAGACCCATGTAGGTTGTGTCCTTGGCTCTGCCACTTGCTGGTTTTGTGACGTTTGCAAGTAAGAGTCCTCTCATGACCTCACACCCCAGCAGTAAATTGGAATTAACAATCCCTACCTGTCAGGATTGGATTAGTTAACAAAATTTAATGTTTGCGTATGTAACTGATACAGGGTCTAGCAGGGACTATATTTTTCTTCCTCAAGAGTTTTATGTACATCATCATATTTAAACTTGATGAAGCAGATGAGTTTTGTAGGCTGGCTGGTTCACGGTGACAGAGTAAGATTTTGAATGCAGCTTTTTTGATACTGCTTTCAGTAGTATAATGACCCTCCACATCTCATAAATCTTTTTAAAAGCCAGTTTTTTAGAGACTAACAACTTAAATGGTTGCCAGTGTTTTTCTTGAGTAATCGAATGAGCAGTTTTGACTTCTTATGTGAGATGTTTTAGAAATAGGTTTGTTTATTTGGTTAGTCTTTGCAAATATTTCTTAGAAGGGCATATAAATCATAAATACTTTCCCATTTAGTTCAATATGCTATTGACGATATACACATAAGATTCTGCATCCACCGAAAGTGCTTACGTAGCACGAGCAGTTTGTCACCTTAGTTTAACATTATTCTTTAGTCTATGAGCAGTAGAGATTGTGTATAGGAATAGAGTTACATATATTTCACCTAAGATTTTGAGAATAACCGCACTTGATTTAAAACACTATTACTGCTACTTTTCTGTGGTGTTGTATGTTGTAGTAATTAAAAAGCTGTACTTCTGAGTGGAAAAATGTATGTGTTATTTGTAAGGGTGAAGGTTCTTTTCTCTTTGGTTTTTTGTACTAGGGAATTTGTTGTTTCATACATAAATACAAGGAAATTAATCACTGATAACATTTTTATTTCTTTAGAGCAATAACAAGAACAGCCGTGAGTTCAGAACTTAGAACCGAAGTGGAAGAGAATCAGAAGGTATTACCCACTGGAAAATAGTGGTCTTTCTGTTTTGTATTGTATTTTTATTTTTTTATCTTACTTATTTTTCTTTTGTTTAAAATTTTTAATGTTTTTATTATTGAGATACAGAGAGAGGTGGAGCATGAGCATGAGCATAGGAGGGGCAGAGAGAGGGGCAGACATAGAATCCAAAGCAGGCTCCAGACTTTGAGCTGTCAGCGCAGAGCCTAATGTGGGGCCCAGACTCACAAACCGCGTGATCATGATCTGAGCTGAAGTCGGTTCTTAACTGACTGAGCCACCCAGGCTCCCCTGATTGTATTTTTAAAGATGAGGAAATCTGAGTTACATCAATGACATTTAACCGTTTTATATCTTTTATCAAAGATGGTGGTGTTTTATTCATTTCTGTAATCTTTTTTTATGTTTGTAATGTTTAATTAAAGTTGAGTATGAATGTATTTCAAACATCAGATGGTGCCACCACTTTGTTTAGATAAGTAGCATCCCCCTAACATGACCTACTCTCTTTCTTTATCTATGTATCTATCTATGAGAGACAGAGACCGAGAGAGATTGCCAGTGAGCAGCAGGGAGAGGAAGAGGGTGAAAGAGAATCTTAAGCAGGCTCCATACTCAGCATTGAGCCCAGTGTGGGGCTCAGTCCCATGACTCTGGGATCATGATCTGAGCCAAAATCAAGTCAGGTGCTTAACTGACTTAGTACCCCAAATTCCTGGACTGACTTCCTGTTTTGTTCTCCTTGCCTGAAGCATCTATTTTCAACCCTTAACTGATTGTTTGGATGTTTATTCCCAGATTTAGAGTAAACTTAAATTGGTACTTTGTTTTCCTATATCAAGCCTTATGCGTTGGCCTCCCATTACAAGGATTACATTTAACTTTCTTTCACTGGCTCTCAGTCCCATGTCTGCCACTACTCCATATTGGCACTTCCCGATCCCTCCACTTTCTTTTTCATGTTGTGATTTTATTAATTTTTGTTCTGCTCCTCTGTGGTCTGGTTGTCCTTTATGTCTAGGGCATACCAGTTATCCTGGGACCTTGCTTTAATCTCTCTGGTTGGATCTCTTATTTCTTGGATTCCAGGTCTTCTTTGTTTTTCGTTTACTCCCTTTTTTGCTGCAGTACATCACTCTTCATGAGAGAAGTTGCATGTAAGGTAAATTTCAGATTCTGAGAAATCAACTTCCCATTTCTGTTTTTATTGATAACTTATCTGGGTATAGAATTCTAGGTTGGAAGTCTTTTAGAAGTTTTGTTACTGGACCAAAGTGGGTTGCTCCTTGGTGACCATACTAGGAGGAGTTGCCTCCTAAGGTCATCTTGATGTGTGTAAATAGGGAGATCACAGGGAATAATTTCCAAAGCCCTGACTGCTCTTACAGGAGTAAGCTGGCTCCTTTATTGGGGCTTGGGATGAATATTTCCCAGAAGGGGACTTTAACATTGTAATGAAGCTGAGGAAGCTGTGGAACAGATGCTGACTCATCTGCACACGTGTCATCTTTTCCTCAAATAGTTTGTTGTCCTGTTTTAGCAGTTTGTTAGTTTCTAAGAGATGAACTTGACTGGCAGAAACTTTTAGGAGTTTCCTGAGTTCAGTCAGCAGTTTGGTTTTGAGTCCAGGGGTCCATGGTGACAGTTTGAAGACATTGCTTCTTAGAATTTTGGTTTCTATTGTGGTTATTGAGATGTCTGAAGCCTTGGTATGAGATCTAGTTTTTCTTCCCAGAATCATTCAGGGTCTTGTTTTTGGCCCTAGTAATATGAAATTTCACAGTGCTGTGCCCTTCAAAGAAATCTCTGTACTGTTGAGTGGTTGATGGGCCCCTCTGGAAAATAATTTGTTTTAGTTTTGGGAAGTTTTCTTGAATTAATTTCTTTGCATTTTTTCCTTCTAGTTTCTCTCTTTTGTTTTCCTGAAATTCTTTATTTTTAAGATGTTTCATTTCCTTGACCAGCTTGGCCTAATTTTAAAAATGTATGTTTTCTTTCCTAGTTTCTAATTCTTTTATGTTTTATTTATTTATTTATTAAAAATTTTTTAAAAATGTTTTTTATTTATTTTTGAGAGACAGAGATAGCATGAGCAGGGGAGGGTCAGAGAGAGAGGGAGACACAGAATCCAAAGCAGGCTCCAGGCTCTGAGCTGTCAGCACAGAACCTGACACGGGGCTCGAACCCATGAACTGTGAGATCATGACCTGAGCCGAAGCTGGATGCTTAACCAACTGAGCCACCCAGGTGACCCTGCATTTTATTTTTAAACTTTCTGAGGGAGGGTGGATTTTCAACCCCTTTGTTGAGATTTTTCCTTTAGTTATCAAATCTTTAATTTCCAAGGGTTATTGTTCTTGGATTCTTTTTTTTTTTTTATGATGTTACATCATTCTGAAGGTGTCAGTGGTGTATATGTATGTTTTCTTCTTTCTTGTGTCTATTTCCTCTTAAGTTGACTTTTTGTCTTGGTTTCGTGTCTTTAATGTTAGAGGCTTCCTTTCATATCTGGTGATTGCTGCTCATTTTGAAGAGAATGAGGCAGTAAGGAGCTAATCGGAAGCCTTGAGGCTTTTTGACTGTAGGCTCTCCTGTTACGGCCATTTCCTAGCTTTGCCCCATTGTCAATATTCTGCAGCTTTTCCTAATGAGCTGTCCAGTTTTCAGAAAAGGATCTTCTGATCCTTTCTTCATCTGGAGGGTGAAGTCTGGCTGCTGGAATGGTAGAAGCCCAGTAGGAAAGGACATTCAGGAACTTCCACTCAGTTGTATTTCATTTCCCTGAGTTCCCAGATTTTTTAGTTCTTTCACAGGGAATGAGCCTCCATTTTTCTGGAGTCATTTTCTGGACTCCTTTGGAGTCATGACAGCAGTCACCTTGCTCCATGAAATCAGCCAGAGAGGCTGGGGGCTCTTATTTTTAAAAAGCTATCTATCAGAACTCATTTTTTAAATCTACTTATTACCCCCTCATACCTGTGTTCTTTGTGCTGCCAATTCTTGAGCCTTTTGGGGAGTTCCACAGGGTAACTTGTGATTTCTGTTGGTTTTTCCCACTGTCAGCTAGCATTCAGCTTTCTCAGGGTTGCTAAGACACTTGATACTCACACATCTCCTTTCCAGCTTCCAAAATTAGTTGCCTTTTTCCTCTTTTGTTCTCTTCCTTGTTGTGGATTTATAACTTTATAGAAATCCCTTTTAAAAAAACTGACATTTCAGTAGAGTTTTAGGAGGGGAAAAAAATGCTTGTGTTCAATCTGTCTTTACCCTGGATTTTTAAAACCTTTATAATGTATCTGAGGAATAAGTAAACCAAATTTATCTCCAATATTTACCAAGTTGAGGAAACCTTATTGACATTTTTTATTTACCTTGTTTTTTTGATTTCCAGAATAGTAATATTAAATATTACCTTATTTTTAGGGATTCCCCCCACCAAGAGGACAAAACATTAAATTACATAGACTATAGTACTTCCTGGATACTGTGGGAGTTTTTTTATTAAATATTAAAGTATAAAATACAAAAGTATAAAACATGCAAAAATATGTACAAACATTATATCTTCAGTGTGATGAATTTTCATAAAGTGAAGTTTGCTGTATTACCAGATCTTGAAACAGATATGAGTTATGCTTAGCAGCTCAGACTCAGTGTTTCTTACAGTCAGTGGACATTGTATCTTACAGCCTGGGTGTGCGGGGACATGGAGAAATTTTTCTTTCCCATGTAAGAAATTCCAGTTCTGAATTGATGCAACTCTCCATCTTTCCCTTATTTTACTTGCCATTTAATCCTTGCAAGGCGAAGAAGCAAGCGCTGTGGCTTCCTCATTGTTTTGTGCCTTGCCCATGCAATATTAGACCTTCAAGTGTACTTAGTTCGCTGACTGCTGGGAAATGAAGGAAGCTCACTGCTCCCTGCCCCCCCTTCCCCCAGCCCTGTGAGAACTGAAGATTTAACTTCTGTCCCTAGTATCTGAGTAGTTTGTTCCCTCTGCTATGTGGAGTGGCCCCCAAGGAAAGAGGAAGGGAATGGAAAGGGTAGAAGTGAACAGAAGCTGACCCATCCAGGCAGTATGTTGGATGGGTCAAGACTGAAGGCTGTACAGTCACCTGTGTGCCAGGGCAACCACCACCTCAGGGAGCAGCAGTTGAAGTGCCCCACAGAGACCAGGGCTTGGGGAGGTAGGATGCATGTAGGTGCTTCCTCGGGGCAGCAGTTTCAGGTTCTTGATGTGCATTCGTTTGAAGGCTTAAGGGAGATGTGGGATTTTAAACTCTTTCAGATGAGGTCTTTGGAGTTCATCAGAAGGCCTAGCTGTTAGTGACTGCTGTTACCACCTTGTTTGGCATCACAAACAGGGAAGAGTAACAGAAGTCCTCTTTCATGAAAAACGATCCTCTGCAATTGGCTTATTTAACCAATCTCCCTCCTCCTCCTTCCCTGACATTAAACAGTTGTATTAATCCAAGTTGGAAGGAGGGAGGGAGGAGAGGTGTATTTTATCACAACCAGCAGTTTCATTACAATGAAATAAATGCTGTGAAGGGTCTGTGGGAGTACATAAAAGAAAATCTTAACCTAGTCTTAGGGTTTCTTATAGTAAATAGGAGGATGCCAACATTTGTACATGTAATAAAGTCAGAAACATGGAAATTGTTGTTAAACATCCTCTTCTTGCTCATTAACAATTTTTAAAAAAATATTTCAGTATTTCAAGGGAACCTTAGGGTTACAACCTGGAGACTCAGCGCTGTTCATCAATGGACTTCATATTGATTTAGATACACAGGATATATTCAGGTATGGATCATGTTTTTCATTCTCTGAAAGGGTTTTATAATGTTAGCTCCTTGTGAGGCACCTGGGTGGCTTAGTTGGTTAAGTGTTGGACTTTGGCTCAGGTTATGATCTCACGGCTTGTGAGTTTGAGCCCCATCTCGGGCTCTGTGCTGAGAACTCGGAGCCTGTAACCTGCTTCGGATTCTGTGTCTCCCTCTCTCTTACTCTGCCCCTCTCCTGCTCATGCTCTATCTGTCTCTCTGTCTCTCAAAAATAAATAAACATAAAAAAATTAAAAACAATATTTATAGTGTTAGCTCCTTGTAACATGTTCAGATTGTTGTTCCTGCATGATGTGGTATGTTGCAAGGTCTGATGGCTTACCAGGTGAGCATTTAGGTAGGCTCCTAACTGGGATGGGCAGGATGACACTCTCATATATTTTTTGAAAAGTTTATTAGAGAGAGAGAGAGAGGGAGAGAGAGAGTGTTTAAACTCACAGACTATGAGGCCATAACCTGAGCTGAAATCAAGGGTCGGACTGAGTCACCCAGGGACCCGGTCATTTGTTATCATAATGTACGTTCAAGGCCTTGGACATTTAAGGCCCAAGTCTTTTGAGGGTGCCCTTTTAGAGCTATCGTTTCCCTCTTAACCATAAAAAAGCGAGAGAGAGAGAGAGAGCTCAAGTGGGTTCTTTTACTTCTGGAAACAGTGTGAAGTAGGTTTATTCAAAATGCCTCTGCATCTGGTGTCTCAGAAGGTGTTCCACCTTACATATGTTATTTGAATATCTACCCTTTTGTGTTGTTAAAATGTGGCTTGCTCTGAATTGGTCTTATGGATATTTTGCGTTGGGAGAACAGTGGATAGTTAGGTAGAATTCAGATTTTTGTCCTTGGAATTAAGGTTGACACAGTTGACACTGTGGCTTCCTAATAGTAAAAACAAAAGTTATTGTTAATGGTTGAGAAGAACCAGTTCCCACAGTAAGATATTTTTCACATTAATTATTTTAGTTGAACTTTTATGTTCTCATACTGCTTTTTAGAGTTAGTGTAAAGTCAAATGGATATGGACACGTGAAATAAAGATTGCCCATATTTGTTTTTTTTTTTAATTTTTAAAAATGTTTTATTTATTTTTGGGAGAGAGACAATGTGAGTAGGGGAGGGTCAGAGAGAGAGGGAGACACAGAATTTGAAGACAGGCTCTGGGCTCTGAGCTAGCTGTCAGCACAGAGCCTGATGTGGGGCTCGAACCCACGAACCGTGAGATCATGCATGACCTGAGCCGAAGCCGGACGCTCAACTGAGCCTCCCAGGTGCCCACTGTTGTTTTTTTTAATAAAAAATATACACATATCTCTTTAGTTTTTCAGGATTTACAAATTGAGTTTTTGCTCATTTAGACAGTTTTAAATAATAAAGACTTCATCCTGGCTTCTTATTTCTTCCTCCTCCCCATCTTTTTTACCTTCTCTCGAAAACCTCTACATCGAGTGTAAATTCCTCCAGACCTTTTACTGTGGTCATATGTGTGTGCTACTTGTAAATTGAACTGATATTGTAATTTATGTTAAATCTATGTGGTGTATTTTTTAAAAAAGAGATAGTTAATTATGAGAAAATTGTAGATTTATGTGCAGTTGTAAGAAATAGAGAGGTTACTGCGGAGGACCAGCCCACGCACCCCAGTCGAATGGTCCCCGAGTAGGTGGTTGGTGTCGGCGAAATATCTATAGGAAGGAAGACAGACAACATGAACGGCGGTAAAACCACACTTTACTAAGAAAGTCAGTGTCTTTTATGCCATAAGGGTTTACACATTTTTTTTTCTCTTTAATGATTACAAAGCTTATGGTCCTTGAGAGAGTAAAAACATGCCCTGGGAAGGATCATTTTGTTTTATCACAAAAGAAAGAACAGACGTGAGAACAGAAGTAAAATAAAACAGGAATGAGAGAGTCTGTCTCTCAAAGATTTTTTTTTTCCTTCAAGGCCCTTTAGCAGTTATGTCTGGGCAAGGTGCTTATCATACAAGGGGTTAATTTTAGACAGAGGATTGTGTTTGCCCCAACAGCAGGCAATGAGCTGGGAACAGAAATAGTGTAAGGGAAAGCAGGTGCCACTAACTGACCCAAGTTGATTTCAAAACTTAAAGCTATATGCTTTTTTTGCTTTTGCAGAGCAACGAGAAAAATCATAGACAGGTTAAATAGAAGCCACATATGCAGCTCAGGAGGCCAAATGTTGCTTCACAGTCTTTCAACTTGTTCCACAACTTCCCAAATTTTTCTCCTGCGCCCCGGAGGCCTGGCCATCAACAGTCACTCTTCTGTGTCCCGGAGGCAGTGCCATCAAGGGTCGCTCTGTGGGAGGTTTTTTGGCCTACTGGGCCCCAACAGGTTACTATAGTGTTTTTTTAAAAATCTGCAATGTAAAATACAGATGAGGATTATTTCATCCTCAAATTGTGTGTTTATACATATCTCTATTATGTAGAGATAATTTTATACCTGATATATACATTGGTAAGTGTAAGTAAGCATGCACCAAGAAGCAAGTCCTACCTACTTTCCTCTACATGTTTTGATAAGATGAAGCAAGGGGAAGGACTCCATGTTTTGAGTTCTTGACTGGTTTGAACAGGGCATTGAGTTTGAATGGATACAGTTTTTTTTCATGGTGAGGTTTTGTTTTTTTTTTTTAAGCTTTTTATACTAAATACCTTCCCTCTCCTCCCCTTCTGCCCCCTAGTCTGTTTGATGTATTGAGGAATGAAGCTCGGGTAATGGAGGGTCTGCACAGACTGGGAATAGAAGGTGTTTCTCTGCATAATGTTTTGAAGCTGAACATCCAGCCCTCGGAGGCCGACTATGCTGTAGACATCAGGAGTCCTGCTATTTCGGTAGGTGTTCCGTTCAAGCATCCAAGGGGCATTCTGGCCATTTTATTTTGTGTTTCTTATTTGTCCTATGAGAGCTAAGTTATTTCTGTCATCTCTTTTTTTGGCATCAAACAGTGATTTACAGCAACTGCTTATATGGGATCATGTGTATATAATAAAGTAGTCTCTTAAATGCTCCAAAAGTTCAATGATTATATTTAACGTGGTTAAGACAGTAATTTTTCCAGTTTTGTATCCCCCCTGGGATTCAGCTGAACATCTCTTGGGAAGAGGAATACTAAGTTTGTATTTTCTCAGTTACATCCAAGTCTTCTGTGATTTTGTGTAGAATATCATTTTTTGGCTAATATCCTTCTTTTTCTTAAACATTTTTTTAACGTTTATTATGAGAGAGAGGGGGAGAGAGAGAGAGAGAGAGAGAGAGAGAGTGAGAGAGTGAGTACGTGCACAGGCAGGGGAGGGACAGAAAGAGAGGTAGAGGGAGAATCCCAAGCAGGCTCTGAACTGACAATATGAAGTCTGATGTGAGGCTCAAACTCCCAAACCCGCAAGACCATGACCTGAGCCGAAACCAAGAGTTGGACGCTTAATTGACTGAGCCACTCAGGTGCCTTGGCTAATATCCTATAAAAATAACTTTGATTTTTGGTGAGTTTTGGTGGCTTAAGTCAGATTAAGTCTTAGGCTCTTGATTTAGGCCCAGGTCATCACTTCATGGTTCGTGGGTTTGATATCCACATTGGGCTCTGTGCTGACAGTGTAGAGCCTGGTTGGGATTCTCTCTCTTCCTCTCTCTGACCCTCCCCCACATGCATGTGCACACAGTCTCTTTCCCTTTCTCTCTAAATAAGTAAACTTAAAAAAACCTTTATTTTGTATGTGAAGGATTTATATAGATTTACATCTGCTGTATTGATGTCTCCTTGTGTGTAAAAGAGAATGGAGGGAATAGGGCTGTTCTGGCCAGTTGTGGTCAAAGCAGAATGAATGTTCGAGATGCGCCTGACCCATCCTTGGCCCTCCTGTCATTTTTGCTTGGTTTCTATACAGCATTTATTGTAAGGAAAATTTTTCCAAAGAAAATTGTGTAGGATGAAGATGATCATTATTTGAGTTCTGTAGTGGTTATTTTGAGAAGTATTGTTATGTCATTTGTTTTCCTGTTAAAAACATTTGTAATTACAAAGAGTAAAGAGATTGAATATAAGTCACAGCAATATAGCTTATCACAATACTTTCTACATGTTAACATTTAATCATTTTGTGTCAGATCTTGTTTTCTTGGAAGAAAGCAATGTTTCCATCCAAGTCCTCTTTAGATTTCTTCCCAGTTCCACCCATTTCCTCCCTGCAAGTGATTCTTCTTCCAAACTAGGTGTGCATTCATCCTGTCCCTTGTTTTAATCACTTTATTTTCTCTTGTATGTTTTGAAATTTTGAAAATGCCACCATGGCAGTGTTCTTTATTAGTTTCCTTTGTTACTCAACAATTTTGTCAGACTTATAGTTTAACCTCTCATGTTTTATGTTGTATTTAAAAAAAAAAATCTTTCATACAGTCACAGTTTAAAATTCAAGACATACAAAACGGTATATATTGAAAAGTTTTATCACTCAGCTGTCCAGTTTTGTCCCTAGAAGTAGCAGGCATTATCAATTACTTGTGTATCTTTCCATAAGTACTCTGCACAAAGTAATATCCCCGTACTTTCCCACCTTGCCCTTTTTGTAGAAATAGTACATACTGTTTCCTCACTGCTCCCTTTATGGAATTAGGTTGTGCCCAATTTTGTTGCCATGATAAGCAGTACCATATCTTTTTGTATTTCTCTCTTTGTGCATGTATGTGAGAATTTATTTGGGATAGATGTCTACAACCCTACTTAGTGGTAGGGGAGTAATAAAGTTACTTATTTTATTACCTTGTCTTCTCTAAGAAGACTATTCCAAGCACCAGCATTGGGTGAGAGTTCCCATTACTCTATACCCTTACTGATTCTTGGATATTAACAAACTTTAAAATTCTTTTCAGTTTAATGAGTGTGAAATTTCACTGTGGTTTTAGTTTCTATTTATCAGATTACTAGTGAGGATGTACCTCTTTCCTTGTGTTAATTGCTGTTTTGAATTTCCTCTGTAAATTTCTTCATCTCCATGGCTGATTTTCATTTCTCGTATGTTGGGGGTCTTTTATTATTGTTATGTTAGATTTGTGTACATTGTCTTGACCCTAGTCCTTTATTGGTTTTGGAGGTTGCAGATATCTTTTATTCTGTGGCTTGTGCTTTAGTCACTCAGTTTTATATTTGATCTTTGTATTTTTGAAAATGGCCTTTTCCAAGTGATTCTTCTTAAAATCATTTCAAGTCTTATGTCATTTCTGGCACTTTGACTAATGGTGACTAAAGTGTATGCACCATGTTGTTTTTCCCCCCCCCCCGCCAGTGGGTCAACAACCTGGAGGTTGATAGCAGGTATAATTCATGGCCTTCTAGTCTACAGGAATTGCTTCGACCCACCTTTCCTGGGGTTATCCGGCAGATCAGGAAAAACTTGCATAACATGGTGAGTAAAACTCATTGTCTGGCCATGAGCTCTGTTTCTCCCTTGCCTTCTCCCCTACCTTTCAGCAATGTTTAGACTGTTCACTTCTATACTAGCTGGTTCTCTCACCTCTATGACCACTAAATATGTTCTTCTAGCTCCATATTCAAACTGAGAGTGTTTTCATTTTATTTTATTTTTTTAAAATGTTTTTTATTTATTTTTTTGATAGAGAGAGACAGTGCGAGTAGGGGAGGGTCAGAGAGAGAGAGGGAGATACAGAATCTGAAGCAGGCTCCAGGCTCTGAGCTAGCTGTCAGCACAGAGCCTGACGCGGGGCTCGAACCCACGAAGTGTGAGATCATGACCTGAGCCGAAGCCGGACGCTTAACCAACTGAGCCACTCAGGCCCCTGAGAGTGTTTTTAAATGTATTGATCCACGTGTCGGATTGTGAGATGTCATAGTAGCATTACTTCCTCCATCAGGGTGTAAGGAAGTGTTCCTCACTTAAACTGAAAGTTTAGGTTGTGTTATTTTAGTTTTACAATAGTTTTACTCAGAAGATGAAAATGCTGCTACTCTTTTCCTTTAGTATCTTAATCTCTAAAATTTAATAGTTCAGTTAATTCCCTTAAATAAATCTGTGAACTCCTACTTGTTTTTCTGTATTTCACTGCTTTTGAGAGAGAAAAGAGGTTTCTTATTTCACTCTCTTTTTCCCTTTTATGTCTTCCTTTTCCACCATCTGCTCTTAAAGAAAGTAGGGGCAGATTGGTGCCATGGTTTCCTTCCCCAGAACTTGTAAGGGAGACTATCCTCTGTACTTGCCTTACTCTTGAAACCACTTTTCCTTTCTCAGTCAAAATTTCATTCTGTTTCTCTTCCCCATATATCTGAACTTTATTAAATGAGATTATACATGTATTTGAAGTACATCATGAATCATTAATTCAGAGATGCTTACAGATGAATACCATAAAGAGGTAGTCTCCATTTTCTAAGGCAGGAGAGTTGATAAAACTTGGGTAGTGTTAGGTGTAGCAGAAGTGTGAATGTTAGGAGTCTGGAACACAATCCCCGTACTATTAGCAGAATACTGTGAGAAAATAACTTTACCTTTCAGTACTGAATTCTTTTAACATAAAGGTGGGAAACTGCTATTGTATAACTCTGCTTTTATGTGGTTCAACAGTAACTGAAAAAAGATCACCTTCAGGTACAAAGAGTAATGGCATTTTTATTGGCTCTGTTACATTTGAATACATTCCATTTTATGTGTTCCTTTCCCCTTCACAGGTTTTCATAGTTGATCCTGCTCATGAGACCACAGCAGAGTTGATGAACACAGCTGAGATGCTCCTCAGTAATCATATACCACTAAGGTAACACTGGTATTTATTGAATGATATATATCTAATTCGCTGAGGTTTTGTTTGTCATTCATAAATGCAAGTCTGGTGCTACTGGATAATTAATAGTCAGACCATTAATGACCATTTTATCTTTGCTTAGTATGAAGCAGTATCTTTGAGGCAGAAAATTTCATTCTAAATGAATAAATGCTGGCATCATTGAATTATTAATAAATAGCCCATGTAAAAATAGTTTATGGTCTCATCTTGCTTCCCACTGGAAGGGAGTTTTCCTAGGTAAGTATCCACATGACAGAGCCTGTTTCCACTTCAGTGGAGACCATTTCCCCCATAATTCCTGTTAGACTGACAAGAGCTAAATGTACACACAACCTTTAGTAGATGCAGGCACATTTATTTCACTCATGTTTCAAAATCTACCAACTGGGTACTTGGGTGAGTTTTTCACTGCTTTTTAAGAACAGTTTTTAAAAGCTTTTACATATACATACTAAGATATTTTCACTTACATTCCAAATAACATCTGGGAATTTTATGTGCTGACAAAAATCTGAATTCTTAGAAAACATGAAAATAGAGAAGAAAAGTCCAGCTAACAAATGTTGTGTGTTCTGTACCCAGCACTGAGCTAAATGCTGTGGATTGTATCTAAGCCCTATTCCTACCTTCTTGAAAAAAATATTGTGAATACTTTCAGAGTCTTTAAGAAGATATTTGATCAGGTGCTAGCTTGTGTTCTTCTAGTCATAAGCGTTTTAGGATTTCAAGGAAAACAAAAGATTATGAACAAAGACATTTGGGAAGGACAAAGGTTTCATGGAACAGTTGGATTTCAGTTAAGCTTTGAAGAAAATAGAGGATTTTTTGGATGGAAAAGCAGAGATTTTTGTTTATTGAGATTTTTCATGTAAAACATGAATGCCTCCTGGTTTGACAGAGGACTGAACTACTAGATTACAGCCAGAGCTGTATTTTGGTGAAAAGGGAAATAAAAGAACACAGATGTTGGCCCATGGTACACAGTGGGCACTAAGTAAATACTGAATTGCATTGAGGCACGAGAAGAGGGAATGAAGTCCTCATGTTGCGAAGGTGGGTGAGAAGGCACTAAACTCAAGGGCAGCAGGGAAGCATGCTTGCTCGGTTGGTGGAGAGACCCAAGGCAGAGTGGCTGGTGTTTTAGTCCTTGTTTGTGTTGATGTGGTATGTCAGGGCATTGACAGGAGCTGAGGGGAGGAGGGGACAAATCTGGGAGACTCCCTAATGGTACTTGATGAGAGACCGGGCCTGAGAGAAACAGAAGTCTGAATTTTGGGGCCTAGCTAAGAGAAAAACTCTGATGCCCTTTCTAGAAATTGGAAGCTTGGAAAGGGGAATTCCTTTGTGAGGAGATACTTAGCCCTTATTTTTATTTTTGTAAGAATTAACATTTAGGTCATTTCTGCCTAGAACCTCCGCATATGATTTCTGTTACAAGTGAGATTTTATAAAACAAAAACAATGTTTATCTATAAACAAACTCTTGCCACTACCATCTACACATACACACACTCTCCACATGCCTCAGGAGATGGATGTTTGATATGTGTGTTTTCTTCTTCTAGTTTTAGGCTTTACCTTTTTTCTTTTTTTAATTGATAGACTGTTTTTTTAGAACAGTGTTAACTAATTAACTGGTATTAATACATTATTAACTAAAGTTCATAGCTTACATTAGGGTTCATTGTTTGCATTGTGTATTCTGCGGGTTTTGACAAGCATGTAATGACATGTTTCCACTGTCCCATAATCATACAGAATAGTTTCATCGCCCTCCACACCCCCTGCACCCCACCTGTTTTTTCTTTCAGGCACTGACATCCGCTGGGCTTTTTACTGTCTCTCTTATTTTACCTTTCCCAGACTCATGATGTATGTAACTTCATTAGATTGGCCTTTTTTCATTAGCAGTATGATTATAAGGTTTGTTCATGTCTTTTTGTGGCTTGATTATTTCTTTTTTAAATGTTTATTTATTTTGAGAGAAAGCAGAAGTGGGGGAGGGGCAGAGAGAGGGGGAGAGACCTTTTTTTCTGGATGTATTTTTTTTTTTATAGTTTATTGTCAGGTTGGTTTCCATAAACACCCCGTGCTCATTCCCACAATTGCCCTCCTCCATGCCCATCACCACCCTTCTCCTTTCCCCCTCCCCCTTCAGCCCTTGATTTGTTTTCAGTATTCAAGAGTGGGAGAGAGACTCTTAAGCAGGCCCCATGCTCAGTGTGGGGCCTGATGCAGGGCTTGATCTAATGACTGAGATCATGGCGAAAGCTGAAATCAAGAGTCAGCCACTCAACCAACTGAACCACCCAGGTACCCCTAGATCATTTCTTTTCATTACCAAATAATATTCCATTGTGTAGATGTATGATAGTTTTTTGTTTTTTTTTTTAAAATCCATTCACCTATTGATGGACATCTTGATTGCTTCCAAGTTTGAGCAGTTAGGAACGAAACTGCTATAAACATCTGTGTGCAGGTTTTTATGTGGATACAAGCTTTCAGCTCATTTGGGTAAATACCAAGGGGTTTGATCACTTTATCTTATGGTAAAAAGTCTGTTTTATTTTATAAGAAATTGCCACTCTGTCTTCAAAGGGGTTGTCATGCTTTATGTTCTTACCAGCAATGAGTAAGAGTTCCTGTAATGAGCTCTACATTCTCTCTAGAATTTGTTGTTAGTGTTTTGGATTTTAGTATTTCTAATAGGTGTGTAGTGGTATCTCATTGTGGTTTTATTCTGAACTTCCCTAATGACATGATGTCGAACATCTTTTTTTATGCTTATTTGCCAACTCTGTGCCTTGTTTGCTGAGGTATCAATTCAGATCTTTTGCCTGTTTTTCAACTTTTTATTGTGGAGTTTTAAGAGTTCTTTGTGTATTTTGGATATCTGTCCTTTATCAGATGAGTGTTTCTCACAGGTTTGCTGCCTGTGGCTTGTCTTCATTCTCTTCTTTCACAGTTTCTTTCACAGAACAGAAGTTCTTAATTTCAGTGAACTTTAGCTCCCCCATTTTTTTTTTTTTTTTTGGTCATGGATCATGTTTTGCTGTTAGTTCTAGTAAGTCATTGCTCCACTCAAGATCACCTAAATTTTCTGTGTTCTTTTCTAGGAATTTTATCGTTCTGTGGTTTACTTTCATGTTTATGGTCCATTTTGAGTTCATTTTTTGTGAGGTATAAGGTCTCTGTATAGATTTGGTTTTTTTATGCTGTGAAAATGTCCAGTTTTTCTAGTACCATTTGTTAATAGACTGTGCATTCTCACCTCAGCTGGTTTTGCTCTGGTATGTAGGCTAGTGACTTCTGTTTGGGCTAGTGAAAGGTTCTTGGTTTGTTTTTTTGTTTGTTTTTTGGTTTTGGCCAGTTTGTAGATGGTAATGGTATCTTTTGTGGTTCTTTAAATTTTAAAATGTGATAAACATGAACCTTGGTTGTAGCTTTTTGCCAACACATTAATAGTAAATAAACATTTTCATGTTTCCCATATTGCCTATGTTAAATTTCAAAATCCACCCCCCTTTTAATATATTTTCACATTCTGAAAACATTTATGTCCTCTAATTTGTCTTTAGAAACCACAAAATCTCCATCTAAAACTATCGCAAAACCCTTCATGTCACTGGAGGCCTCATTTCACCATGTGGAAACAGTGCGCTTTAACAGTAGAATAGTCTAAAGCCTCCTTCGGGAACCGCTTTTATTTTACAAGTGATGAATGCCTTTACCTGCCATATTAGAGCTTTTCAGTAGAGAAAACTGCAGTATGTGAATGGGATAGAGGGATGCCATTCCTTTTAACCAGTTGCATTTTTGAGATAAGTTTCTTTTTCTTCTTTTTGCCTTTCCCCCTCTCCCCCAGAATTGGTTTAATCTTTGTGGTTAATGACTCTGAAGATGTTGATGGGATGCAAGATGCTGGAGTGGCTATTCTGAGAGCGTATAATTATGTTGCGCAAGAAGTGGACGATTATCATGCCTTCCAAACTCTGATACATGTATGTTTTCAATCAAAATGGCGAATAATTTTCTTAATCTAACTTTGTCTAAGACATAGTATGAGTTAAGAGGATTTTATATTTCAGTAAAGAGAAAAAGTATGGTAAATTATTCTCACAACCTTTGTATTTATATTTAAGTTGCCTTTATTGATTCACCAGTGTTTATAATAGATTGCTGTGGTTTAGGCTGAGATAGATTCTTTAGGAGCCCTACTAAGGTATCTTAGTCTTCTGACTTTTGTGATTTAAAATCCCTAATTCTTTTGGTAAATGTGATGTTCTCTGCTTGTTTAAAAAAAATGTTGGCTTCTTTTCCCTTTAAGTTCTTTTTGATAATTTAATATTCAAATAAATTCTAATTGTCTGTTTTTCCTTTTTTTTTTTTTTACCTTGGAAACTCTGAAATGCCCTGGTTTTTATATATACTTAAAATAATTGCTCAAGTTCAAACAAGGAACTCTTTTTTTTTCTATTTTTGAATATTTAAAAAATTTATAAGTAATAATTGTTTGCTTATAGATTAGTAGTGATTATTAGAAAACCATCTTGAATGCAGTTGAATTTAACCTACAAACTTGATGTCAGCATGCTATTTATTATGTTTGTTATGTTTATTCTTTAGAGATTCAGTCCAGGGCATTTTTTATTAAAATGTTCATATATTCATTTGGCTATCATCTATTGAAGACTCACCATTTTCCAGGCCTGGTACTAGCTGCAAGGGATGCAGAGAAGTGTAAGACTTCACCCCTGTCATCAAAGACCTTACAGTTTGGTGGGGGACAGGACCATGCAGATGGTTAAGGTGTAGCTGACCGTAGCAACACCAGGACTCACTCCACTAGGGATGGCAATGTTGTGGAGTGGGAAGTGGCCCTAGCTGAATGCAGGAGGAAAAACCGGAGTGAGATGAATGATGGCCACACATCAGAGGTCGTGATTCCCTGTTGTCAGTAGGGCTTGAGCGGTGCTGAAGGGGGAACACAGTCATTGAGGCTCTAAGGCCAGGCAACGAGTGTCTGGACTGCAGAGGGTTAAACTCCAGTTAGAAACAGCATTCTGATGCAGGTATGGAGATGTGTGGAGATGTGTGGAGATGGGTCTGACCATGGGTAGACAAAGAGGCATGGACTCTAGTTGGTGACCTGTTGCCAGGATCTCAGAGAAGTGATGTGAAGGGTGGTTTGCAGCAAGGCTGTAGAGAAAGACGTCCAGAAGAAGGTGCTGATGATGTGTTTTCACCAATATCTGTGTGTATAAAGGAAAGGATAATATGAGTTTTCATTTCTCTTTGTTTATTTTTAATTGCAACAGAAACAAACATTGTATGTTCATTGTAAAAATTTTTGAAAATATTACTGAAGTGTATTGATTTAGAATTTCTGTCTCTCCCCTCTGTAATCCTGTTCCTTAAAGGCAACCACTATTAAAAGGTTGTCTTGTGTCCTTCTAGGTATTTAACTATATGTGTAAAGACATAGTTGTGTTATTTGTTTTATATATGCTTTTTTTTAGTGTTTTATTTATTTTTGAGACAGAGAGAGACAGAGCATGAGTGGGGAGGGGCAGAGAGAGAGGGTGACACGGAATCCGAAGCAGGCTTCAGGCTCTGAGCTGTCAGCATGGAGCCCTACGCGGGGCTTGAGCCCATGAACATGAGATCATGACCTGAGCTGAAGTTGGAGGCTTAACTGACTGAGCCACCCAGGCGCCCTATATCTGCCTTTTAAAAAAAAATTTTTTTTTCTTTTTTAATGTTTGTTTATTTTTGAGGGAGAGAGAGAGACAGAGCATGGGCCAGGGAGGGGCAGAGAGAGAGGTAAACACAGAATCTGAAGCAGGCTCCAGGCTTTGAGCTGTCAGCACAAATCCCGACATGGGGCTTGAACTCCTGAACTGCAAGATCATGATGTGAGCTGAGCTGAAGTCAGATGCTCAACCAACTGAGCCATCCTGGCACCCTGATCTTTAAGGTTTTTAAGGCTGAATCAAAATCACGTAGCACACAGTGGGCTCTCATCAAGTGTTGGCCTTCCTGTCCTCCAAGCAGTACTCAGGGTCCCAGCCCACCAGTTCCAGTGATGTCCCCAAAGAGCTGAGTGCAGCACCAGGATCTCTCCGAATCTTTGCTCTGGTTGCGGTTGAACTCCCGGGCTTTGCCCCAGGGCAGGAGACCTCCGCCGGCTTGTGGGGCTTCGGGAGGAGGCTGTGCAGCTGCTGGTGGAGGAGGTGGTGGCGGCTGGGGCTGTTTGTTGTTCATGATCAGTGGGCCGGTGCCCCTGGCTACCGGCTCCATCTTGGCTGCTCCACCAAAAAAATTTTTTTTTGATGTTTTATTTATTTTTGAGACAGAGAGAGACAGAACATGAAAGGGGGAGTGGCAGAGAGAGAGAGAGAGAGAGGGAGACACAATTCAAAGCAGCCTCCAGTCTCTGAGCTGTCAGCACAGAGCCCAACGTGGGGCTTGAACCCACGAATGTGAGATCATGACCTGAGCCGAAGTCGGAGGCTTAACTGACTGAGCCACCCAGGCGCCCTATATGTGCTTTTAAAAAGCAAGGATTTTGCCACACTTAATTTATAACTTATGCCGCCTAAACCTGATGGCCATGAGTTCTTATTTCAAGGATTATGTAAAGGTATTCAAATTTTTAAAAATGAACACATTAAACTTTTTTTAATGTTTATTTAATTTTGAGAGAGAGATAAAAAGCGGAGTGGGGGCAGAGAGAGGGAGACAAAGAATCCAAACCAGGTCTCAGGCTCTGAGCTGTCACCACAGAGCCTGATGTGGGGCTCGAACTCACGAACTGGCTTAACCAACTGAGCCACCCTATATCTGGGACTTTTTGTATGAACCAATTGGGTCATTTTAAGAATACGTAGTTTCTAATATAAGAAGACATCTTAAAAGGTATATGAAAAAGGGGAGAATTGCTAACATGTTCCATTTGCCCTTTCAAGAAAAGTAGCTATGCTTTTCTACATTCATAAATCTTTTGTAATAAACATTCTGAAATTTGGATTAAAAGTGTAATGGTTAACCGGTTTTTCTTTCTTCAGATCTATAACAAAGTACGGATTAGAGAAAAAGTAAAAGTTGAACATGTGGTCAGTGTCCTGGAGAAGAAGTATCCGTATGTCGAAGTGAATAGCATTTTGGGGATTGACTCTGCTTATGATCAGAATCGGAAGGTGAGAACTTCCATGGCGCTTCTCATCGGACCATGATGCTATATTTTCCTTATCTCCTTTTTTGGGGGAATTATAATTTAAAAAGGTGGTAGTTAAAGTGTTTAGGTACTTAGCATTTAGCAGTTTAAAAACCAGGTCACTTTTCTGTGTTTGTAAATGCAGTTTATATTTCAATTTTGTAAAGATATCATCGACTTTTTGTTGGCGTATCAACCATTAAATTGAAAAATTTCTTTTTCACAGTGCAGTGGTAGTACTCGTGCGATATGTGTTCCACATAGCAGCTAACAGAAGTGTATGATGCATGCTTAGCAGGTTATGCTGTATTATATTGATGTGTATCATTTATTTAGTTGTTTAGGCTAAAGATAAAAATATATTTAGAAATATAATAAACAGGGGTGCCTGGGTGGCTCAGTCTGTTAAGCATCCGACTTCAGCTCAGGTCATGATCTCACACTTTGTGGGTTTGAGCCCCATGTCGTGCTCTGTGCTGACAGCTAGCTCAGAGCCTGGAGCCTGCTTCGGATTCTGTGTCTCCCTCTCTCTCTGACCCTCCCTTGCTCGCACTGTTTCTATTTGTCTCTCAAAAATACAGAAAAAGCATTAAAAAAATAAAAAAAAGAAATAAATTAAAAAAAGAAATGTAATAAACAGAGTGGAAAGAGTGGTAATAAAGATATAGAGAAATATTTTAAAGTTTTATTTAAAGATAATACTATTTCTTGTGAGACATTAAATACACTAAAAGGACCTTTACTGCAAACAGAAACAAGGTTAGTCAGTTTACTGAAAATAAATGTTCAGGCAAGAAATAAAAATACATTTCTGAGATGTTTTACTGAAAGGGGAGAGGGAGGGAGGGGGTGATGATCATGGTGGGGGGCACTTGTGGGGAGAAGCACTGGGTGTTATATGGAAACCAATTTGACAATAAACTATTATTAAAAAAATAAAAAATAAAAAACTAAAAAAATAAAATAAAAGGGCTGTAACAAAAATAAATAAATAAAAGAGATATAGCAGTGATAAATCCACCTTCCAAATAAATTACATGAAATGGGAAATTACCAATAATATTAAAAAAAATTTTTTTTTAATGTTTATTTCTTTTTGAGAAAGAGAGAACATGAGCATGGGAGGGTCAGAGAGAGACACACACACAGAAACCTTGGCAGGCTCCAGGCTCTGAGTTGTCAGCACAGAGCCTGATGCGGGGCTTGAACTCACGAACCATGAGATCATGACTTGAGCTGAAATCGGACGCCTAACCGAGTGAACCACCCAGGGTCCCCTGAGATGTTTTGATTTAAAACAATTAAAGTGTATTTACTTACCAAAAAATTTTGTTTTTTACTTTTTTTTTTTTAATGTTTTATTTATTTTTGAGACAGAGAGAGACAGAGCATGATTGGGGAGGGGCAGAGAGAGAGGGAGACACAGAATCTGAAGCAGGCTCCAGGCTCTGAGCTGTCAGCACAGAGCCCGATGAGCATCTCACCCATGAACGTGAGATCATGACTTGATCTGAAGTCGGCTGCTCAACTGACCGAGCCACCCAGGCACACCGCCCCCCCCCCCCGCTTTTTTTTTTTTTAACTTTCTATGAAGGACAGGCCTTTGGTTCTTCTGTTTGGAGATCTGAGTTGTAATCCCTTTAGAAACCATACTCATAATGAATTGTTTATACTTTCTTTTTCATCTGGGTACAGAATCCTTCTACATTTTTATAATCTTTCTCCCAAGTCTTTTATAGTAGTCTTACCCACACCTAATTTAGCATTATTTATTTTAGCCTGGTATCTTTTTGAATTTCTAGTCATTAGATTTGTTTTCTTGAGGAGACTGACTTTTTCTTTTTCTAGTCATATTTTATTGGTTGCATAGTATTAAATGATGTTATCTAACTGAGAAAAATATTTGGATTGGGACAGATATATCTGATTTTTGGTGAACATTTAGCTCAAATGAAGGGAGATAAGTGTGTGCATTCTAGAGAGTAGCTCACTAGAGTTAGAGGTCAGCATGCTTTATTAGCTAGTGTTTGTTGCTATTAACTTGGTTAGTTGAGTTTGCTTAAGAGATCTGTTGCAAGTTGATCCAGGTCTTCTTATTTATTTATTTATTTATGTATTTATTTATTTATTTTTAATTTTCAACAATGCATTTTTTTATTATTTTATATTCAACATGATAAATGTACTTTTTAATCCCCATCCCCTATTTCCTCACTTCCCCACCATCTTCCCTCTGGTAACCATCAGTTTGTCCTTTGTAGTGATCCAGGTTTTAGAGGGATTGAACAGAACACTATTTAGCTAGAACTTTGAGGCTTATATAAAACATCTTAAAGATATAGTGTCTGCTTTATGCTGATAACTTTGCATACAAAAACTCTACCCTTTTACTTCTTCCCCATTTCTGTTTTAAGTTTATTTTTTTTTTTTTGAGAGGGAGGGAGAGGGGCAGAGACAGAGGGATAGAGGGAATCCCAAGCAGGCTCCATGCTTAGAGCGAGGAGCCCCATGTGGGGCTCCATCTCATGAAGTATGAAATCATGACCAGAGCTGAAATCAGGAGTTGGATGCTCAACCGACTGAGCCACCCAGGCCCCTCTCCTGGTTTCTGTTTTTGATGTCACAGTTTACCTCTTTTTATGTTGTGTATTCCTTAACCAACTATTTTAGCTGAAGTTATTTTTAATACTTTTGCCCTTTAACTTTTATATTAGAGTTATTAAGTGGTTAGCCCAGCAGCATATTACAGTATTAGAATATTCTTATTTATTTATTTATTTATTTACTTATTTATTTTTGAGAGAGAGAGAGTGCATGTGAGCGTGAGCAGAGGAGAGGCAGAGAGAGAGTGAATCAGGGAATCTGAAGCAGGCTCCTTGCTGACATCAGAGAGCCTGATGTGGGGCTCGAATTCACTGTGAGATCATACCTGAGCTAAAGTCAGATGCTTAACCAACTGAGCCACCCAGGTGCTGCTAAAGTATTTTTAATTTGACTGTATACCTACCTTTACCGGTGTGTTGTATATTTTCATATGTCTTTATGATGCTAATCATACTTTCATTTCAGCTTGAAGAACTCCTTTCTCCATTTGTAAGACAGGTTTAGTGGTGTTGAAATACTCCAACTTCTGTCTGTTAGGGAAAGTCTTTACCTCTCCTTCATTTCTGAAGGATAACTCTGCCAGGTAGGGTGTTCTAGGTTAGCAGTGTTTATCTTTTGGCACTTTGATATCATCTTACTCTTTTGTGATCAGTAAGGTTTCTTTTGAGAAATCTGCTCAGAACCTTAACTGTAAGTGACAAGTATGTTTTCTTTTGCTGCTTTCAAGAATCTATCTTTGTCTTTGATTTTTGACAGTTTTATTATAATGTATCTTGCAGAGGATCTCTATAAGTTGATTTTATTTGGTGATCTATAAGAATCATGAACTTGATCAAATCTCTCCCTAGATTTGTGGGAGTTCTCAGCTATTATTTCTTTAAGTAAGCTTTTAAAAAAATACTTTTTTTAATGTTTATTTATTTTTGAGAGAGAGAGTGTGTGAGCAGGGGAAGGGCAGAAAGAGAGAGGGAGACAGACAATTCGAAGCAGGCTTCAGGCTCTGAGCTGTCAGCATAGAGCCTAACGCAGGGCTCAAACTCCTGAATTATGAGATCATGACCTGAGCGGAAGTCAGACGCTCAACTGACTGAGCCTCTGAGGCGCCCGTATTAAAATAAGCCTTTTGTAGATAATGAAAGAAAATGCAAAATGCATATTGATTTATGATGTGGTTTCATCTTAGCTTGGGCAAACCATGCAGTATTTAATACATAGTAGCCGAATATTTACTATTGAAGCTTGAAAAGATGTGAGTTCTTTGT
>NC_043702.1:106158657-106186460 GCF_006229205.1 Suricata suricatta
TTCAAAGTTCCTGTCTTCTTAATCACAGATTCCTTTTTCTTCATCCATTCTGATACATTTTTAAAATGTTTATTTTGAGAGATAGCACACATGCGCGTGAGAAGGGGAGAGGCGCAGAGAGAGAGAGAGAAAGGGAGAGAGAAAGACAATCCTAAGCAGGCTCTGTGTTATCAGCATGGAATCTGACTCAGGGCTTGATCTCATGACTGGGGGGATCATAACCTGAGCTGAAGTCAAGTGTTGGATGCCTCATTGACTGAGCCACCCAGGTACACCTGATCTATTTTGATATTAATGGTATTTCACTTTTCCTTTCATTTATTGTATTCTTTGTCTCCAGAGTATCTGGTTCTTCATGTGATTTCTCTTTTTGTTAAACTTATAATTTTGTTTGTGTATTGCATTTTTTAGTTTATTTTTTTAAATTTCATTGAATTATCTTTCTGTGTTTTCTTGTAGGTAATTGAATTTCCTTTTAAACAACTTTTTTGAATTCTTATTGGGCAAATCACAAATAACTCTTTCTTTGAAATTGGTTATTGAAAGATCACTGCAGTCCTTCGATGCTGTCACAGTTTCTTGATGTTCCTTGTAGTTTTGCACTGCTTTCTTTGCATTTGAGGTAGCAGTCACCTTCTCAGTCTTTACTAACCACCTTTGGGAGAGAGGTACCTTCTGTCAGACCTGCTAGGAATTCTGAGGCTTTCTTAGGCCCTCTGTGGATACATATGCTCTGTACTTGTTCTTTCTTGTACAGAATTCTTAAGTATGCATAACTTCTCAATTCTACAGTGCCCAAGGCTGAATGCTGACTGCCTTTCTTTTGTTTTCCCCAAGGTGGCCCTAAAGCTCATGTATTTTGTCTGTCTCTGGCCCACATGTTTGGGCTGGCTTTCTCTGCTTGCTCACTAGCCATCTGTCAAAGTTCACTCTTGCCAACACTGTCAGGAGTATATGCATGGAGCTGGCTACAGGGTGAGGGTGAGTGTGGGGGAGGTGTGGTGAGTGCTGTGAGTGCCCATGAGCCGTTCGGTGGGATATGTGGATGAAGTGTCCACAGTGGGTCATGGCTGGCCTTCTTGATGGGAGTCCGTGATAAAGTAAGTAGGATCCATCCCCTTTATTTTTTAATTTTTAATTTTTATTTCTGATTGAGAGAGAGAAAGAGAGTGTGTGAGTTGGGGAGGAACAGAGAGAGAGGGAGGCACAGAATCCAAAGCAAGGCTCCAGGCTCTGAGCTGTCAACAGAACCTGTTGTGGGGCTCGATCCCACCAACCATGAGATCATGACCTAAGCCGAAGTTGGACACTTAACCGACTGAGTCACCAGATGCCCTTCTAGGAGCCATCCCCATTAAATGCTTTCTGAGAGTACTGTCTGCTGCCCTCTTCCAACCTCTTTCCACTTTCAGTCATGCAGCTCACAATTCAGTCCTCTGGATGGGGTGAGAGAGAAATGAGCCTCTTTGGCAATGTCCCATATAGATGGGGAAGTTGAGTGTTTGCTCGCTTGTTCTCAGTTCTCCTTGCAGGAGAAATCATGGACCCAGAAGATCTCCCTTGCTGCTTTGGGGGAGGGTTGATGGGAGTAAAGTCAGACTGTTCTTCTCCAATGCATTCAGTGTCCTATTTTTCTTGCCCCAGTGATTTTTTGACACTTCTGTGGTGGAAACCTGGACTTACCCAAAGGCTGTCTTGTCTGAAGGTGATTATTTAAGACAGTTTTTTCTAGGGGTTCTCAAGCTGTGGCTGGGAGAAGGTGGAGCCAGTTAACGAGTCAGTGTAGGGTCCACAGCTAGGGTTGAAGTCTATATGCCTGTTACCTGATGCACGGTGGGGGAGCCTTCTTCTGGTTTCCTTGCCCGATGGTGCTGGATCCCAAAGCTGTGGATAGATGCCAAATTGTTTGTCAGGGTGGGGGCACCAATGAGGGATGTCCTGTTCAGCCATGATACTGATGTCACTCCTGCTTTAGTGTTCAGTCCCCTTTTTTAAAGGTGTATCAGGTCAGGTTTTGAGTTGCAGCTGGTCATGAGATCTACCTAGGTTAGCCTGAAGACCATCCCATTGTTGTATTGCATTCTTCTGTTCACTCAAGTTGCCTTATGTGGTTTTTAAAATCAAATAAAACTGATGTGGTACCTGGAATTTCCAGATAGATACAAACAGCAAGAACAGTACTCTATAGGAAAAGAATAGGTGAAATAAAAGAAGGACCACTTTGGGAATACCAAAGAATTGAGGGAGTTCATGAAGTTTTGTCACTCATATTTTACATTTGGAAAATGCCTAACTTTATTTTTTTCCTTTGGAGAAGTACCTGATTTTTTCCCCAGTGTGTGCTTGCTTGTTTTTTGTTTTTACCATTTAACATTAGATCTTACATTCTTTTTTAAAAAACCCTTTTTAAAAATGTTTTATTCATTTTTGAGAGAGTGCAAATGGGGTGGGGCAGAGAGGGGGACAGAGGATCCAAAGCAGGCTCTGGGCTGACAGCAGAGAGCCTGATATGGGCCTTGAACTCATGAACCACGAGATCATGACCTGAGCCAAAGTCGATGCTCAACCAACTGAGCTATCCAAGTGCCCTCAAATATTTTAGTTAAAGTGTAATTAACATACAGTATTATACCAGCTTCAGGTATACAATATAATGGCTCAACAATTCTCTACCTTATTGGTGTTCATCATAAGTATACTCTCTTGATCTCCTTTATCTGTTCACCCATCCCCCCCATCTGGAAAATGTTTCACTTTAATTTTCTCTCATCCTACTGAAGAAACAGTATTCTTATAAATCTCTGTACCTTTTGTTATAAATCTGAAGCGATGATATCTTCTGTGTATTTGAAAGTTGAAATTATTATTATTATTTTTTAATGTTTTTATTTATTTTTGATACAGAGAGAGACAGAGCATGAGAGGGGGAGAGGCAGAGAGAGAAGGAGACACGGAACCGAAAGCAGGCTCCAGGCACTGAGCTAGCTGTCAGCACAGAGCTTGACATGGGGCTTGAACCCACGAATGTGAGATCTGACCTGAGCCGAAGTCGGAGGCTTAACCGACTGAGCCACCCAGGCGCCCTGAAAGTTGAAATTATTTTTAAAACTAGGCAGTACAATTAAAGTAGAATTTATAAACTCAAGATAAAATAATCCTATAGGTGTATATTTTGTATCTTTCAAGCTTGTAAGATAATGATATTTAATTTCTACCTTATACATACAGACATTTGCATTTGGCATGTTAACTCTAAGTCCTTATCAATCTGTTATCATTTGCAAGTAGCTCATTCATAAGACCTTGCCTGAAATTATTAAGGTTTTAAAATTATTTATAATTAACATTTTTAGTTATCCTTGATAGAAATTTTCATATGTAATTTTTAAGTTTGGCTTTTTGGTTATTAGGCTACATTCTGTTATTTGGTCTGGTAAGTTATTTATGCTTTGCAGGAAAGAAAGGTACATAGTCAAAACATCTCCCTCTGACTCCAGATTTTCACTTAGTTGCCATTTCCAGAGAAAACCAGTGTTATTACTTATCATCGTGGTCGCATAGAGTTATACTGTGGGAATTGTTTTGTTGGGATAATTTTCAAAACTCAAAGTATATTAAAATCAAGTTTTTTATAAATATCTTCGAAATAGTTGAGACATCAAAGAATAGAGTTAACATGGTAGCAGTTTTGTAAGTGTAAATTTTAGAAGTTTAAACTGATATGTAGAAATGGCAGAAATCAACCTAGGAGGCCTTTCTGCTTGTGCTGTATTAGAGCCCATCAGGTAAGTCTGTCCCATCAGATACTACTGTGACTAGATATGATTAGAAACTAACCAGTCTGTTGCCACTGCTGATTATCAGTTATCCAGCTGAAGTACTTTCCTGTTTGTGATTTCTACAAGAGAGGCTATATATAATTCAGCTATTTTCAGAAAGTATTAGTTAAAAGATGTCTAACAAGAATGCTTTAAGGAATGCTTTTTTTTTTTTTAATAATAGTTTATTGTCAAATTGGTTTCCATATAACACCCAGTGCTTCTCCCCACAAGTGCCCCCCACCATGACCATCACCCTCTTCCCTCCCTCCCCCTTCAGTTTTCAGTATTCGATAGTCTCGCATGATTTGTGTCCCTCACTCTCCCCAGCTCTCTTTCCCCCTTCCCCTCCCTATGGTCCTCTGTTAGGTTTGTCCTGTTAGACCTATGAGTGCAAACATATCTGTCCTTTTTACATCCTGTAGTATTGTAGTAATGTAGGTTTTACTCTGACAGGCTAGTCTCGGTCTGTGATTGATATCTAGGGGGAATGTACCTATATTGGCAATCAGAGGAGACTCTTCATCATAGATTAGTTTGCCTTTTTGTTGGCCTAGCATTTCCCTGCCAAGGAACCTCTTTTGTCTTAAAGAAGGAAGAAGATTGGGCTTAGTATATTACAGAGCAATTTTTAAGCACTTTTCCTATTAACCTTGTTTTGTCTTTTGAAAGTGTAATTTCTTTGTTAATGATACGGATCCTCTTTAATTTAGATTGGGGTGTTAATATTTCATCTCAGGCTGTCTGCCCTGGAGCACTCATAATTTACAACAGTCTGTCATTGTGCTCCTATTATGTAGCTTCTAGCCACATGTGGCTTTTTTTCCCCCATGTGTGGCTTTTAAGATAGAAATTAATCAATTTAAGGTGCTCAGCTACATGTGGTTAGTGGCTGCTGCTTTGGATAGCAAAGAGACAGCATCTCCATCATTGTTAAAAGGTCTGTTTTACAGTCTTAGCTATAGTATATGTAATTAAGGCCTGGTAGCCTGGGCAGCTTCCCTCACCTCCTAATCACTTTCTAATTGGCAAGGTTTTGTGGTTTTGTAAAAACTCAGTAATTCAATTCCAAATTACCCAATAGGATATTAACTATGCCACTTCTGACATTTCTTTAAAGACTTTTCTTTAGTTATTTCTTGGTAACCATATTACTGTTGATTTTACTTTTTTGTTAGCACATGTATGTGTGAAAAATATTCTTTGTTCTCTTTGTCTCACGAAGGACAAAACATGCTATTTGTGGTCCCTTGTGTTTCAGGAAGCGAGAGACTACTATGAGCAGACTGGGGTTGGTCCTCTGCCTGTCGTTCTGTTCAATGGGATGCCCTTTGAAAAGGAGCAACTAGATCCCGATGAGTTGGAAAGCATCACAATGCACAAAATCCTGGAGACCACAACCTTCTTCCAAAGAGCAGTCTACTTGGTGAGTGGTATATCAGGGCTGATTTTGAAAGAGAATGGTTTGCTTATGTTTTTGTAGTCTCTGTAGTAAGCAAGAACATTCTGTAAGTGTCACTGTTTTTTATACACCACTTATAATTGGTTTGTAGACTCCCAGCAAGTTCTGCTATATTGGGAATATTAATGAGACTTTCTGTACATTGTATTTGAAATAGCTAAGTTAATTGTTTTCAAGATTAAATGTTTATTCAAAACATTCTAAAGTTTTATCTAAACCATTTCTAAGAGACATTTGTTCTACTTGTAAGGAATTTTGACTTAGGAAAGACTCATTTATACACACACACACACACACACACACACACACACTGTTAGACATAATTCACAGGCCATAAAACTCAATCTTTTAAAGTAGAAAGTTCAGTGTTTTTAGTGTGTATATAGAGTTTATATAACCATCACCTCTGTCTAATGTTAGAATGTTTTATCACCCCCAGAAATCCAACACACTGTAGCATTCTCTCTCCAATTTCCCCAGCCATAGCCCCTGACAACCACAAACCTATTTTATTTCTTTATGGATTTGCCTCTTTGAGACCTTTAATATAAATGGGACCATTGAATATATGGTCTTCTATGCCTGATTTCTTTCACTGAGTATAATGTTTTTAAGGTTAATCCCTGATGGAGCATGTATCAGTACTTCATTTCTTTTTATGGTCAAATGATAGGTCCTTGAATGGATATACCACATTTTAAGAATCCATTCATCAGTTGGTGCATATTTAGGTTTCCATATTTTGGCTACTGTGAATAATGCTGCCATAGACAAGCATGCACAGGATTTTGTGTGGACATACTTCTTATTGTCTCGTGTGTCAATTCTGCCAAGGGTGGAATTGTCAGTTTGGGTAGTAATTCTATTTTTAACAGCTTGAGGAACTGTTTGACTGTTTTCCAAAGCGGCGGCACCATTATTCTCTGCTACCAGCAATGTGTGCAGGTTCTATCTGCTTCTTCCACATCCTAGCCAACAGATGATACTGTCTCTTTGATTATATACTGGTGGGTATGAAGTGGTATCTTGTGCTTTTGACTTGCACTACTCAAACATGAATGATGTTGAGCTTTGTTTCCCATGCTTATTGAGCATTTATATCTTTTTTGGAGAAATGTCTATTAAAATTATTTGCCTGTGTTTAATTGGGTTACTTGTTTTGTTACTGTTGTGAGTTCTGTATGTGTTCTGGATACCAGTCCCCTATAGATAGGATTTGCCAATATTTTCTCTAATTTCATGGTTTGTGTTTTCACTTTCTTGGTGTGTCTTTTAAAGCACAGATGTTTTAAATTTAGATTATGTCCAATTTACTTTTTTTCTTTTGTTGCTTGTGGTGTTTATGTCATGTGTATAAAATTATTGTTTAATTCAAGGTCTCAAAGATTAATGCCTGTGTTTCTTCTGAGTGTTTTATAGTTTTTTCTCTTAAAAAAATTTTTTTTAAATGTTTATTTCTGAGAGAGAAAGAGAGATAGAGCATGAGTGGGGGAGGGGAAGGGACAGAGAG
This sequence comes from Suricata suricatta, assembly GCF_006229205.1. Lineage (NCBI taxonomy): Eukaryota > Metazoa > Chordata > Mammalia > Carnivora > Herpestidae > Suricata > Suricata suricatta. Next base: position 106,165,448 of record NC_043702.1, read on the forward strand.
AAAGGGAAACACAGAATCTGAAGCAGGCTCCAGGCTCTGAGCTCTCAGCACAGAACCCAACGTGGGGCTCGAACTCATAAACTGCAAGATCATGACTTGAGCTGAAGTCAGTCTCTTAACTGACTGAGCCACCCAGGTGCTCCGTAGTTTTTTCTCTTAAATTTATTCTTGAATGTGTTTTCATTTAGTTTTTGTATATGGTGTGAGGTAGGAGTCTACATTTTTTTTATTCTGTCCAATTTGGCATGCAACTAGATGTCTTTGAGGATATTCAGTTGTCGGAGTACTATTTATTGAAAAGAATACTCTTCTCCCATTAAATTGTCATGGTAACCTTGTCAAAAATAAATTGACCATTAATGTATAGGTTTATTTTATTTTTTATTTATTTTTTTAGAGAGAAAGTGCATGGATAGGGGAGAGGGGCGGAGGGAGAGAGAAAATCTTAAGCAGGCTCCAAACTCAGTGTGGATTACACAACCCTGGGATCATGACCTGAGCTGAAGTCAAGAGTCAGATGCTCAACCGACGGAGTCACCTAGGCACCCCAATGTATAGGTTTATTTTTGAACTGTCTTGTTTTTCCATTCATCTATATATTTGTTCTTATGTAAATATCTCATAGTCTTTTTTTGTTTCCCCCCTCAGAGTCTTGACTACTATTGTAATCAAGTGAGTTTTCCAACTTTGGGTTTTTTCTTTCTCTTTTTTCCTTTTTTAGAAGATTGTTTGGCTTGTCTTCGTCACCTTCATTTTTTAATGAATTTGCAAAGTAGCTTATCAGTATCTGCAAAAAAGAGGTATTTGGTTTTGGTAAGAATTGCACTGAATCTGTAGATCGAATTGGGGGGTATTGACATCTTGGCAATACTGAATTTTCTAACCCATGAACCCAGAATGTATTTCCATTTATTTAGGCCTTGTTATTCTTTCATTTGTTTTGTAGTGAGTTAGGGAGGGGCAGAGAGAGAGAGGAGAAAGAGAATCCCAGGCAGGCTTCATGATGTCAGCACAGAGCCTGATGTGGGGCTCGAAATCACAAAACTGTGAGATCATGACCTAAGCTGAGATCAGGATTTGGATGCTTAACTGACTGAGCCACCCAGGTGCTCCCTTAATTTAATTTTTGGATCATTCATTGTTAGTGAATAGAAATACAATTGATTTTTGTGTATTGATCTTCTATGCTGCAATCTTGTTGAATTTGTTTTATTCTAATAGCTTTATTTTGAAACTTTCTGTGTAGAAAGTCATCTGTAATCTGTAAATACACATAGTTTTGATTCTTCCTTTTTAATCAGGGTGTCTTTCATCTTTTCTTCTTCTTTTTATGTCTAAGTGCCTGGCTAGAACTCACTGGTACAAAGCTGAATAGAAGTACTATGAATGAACATCCTTGTTTTGTCCTGATGTTCGGGGGGAAAGCTTTAGTTTTTCACCTGAAAGTATATTAGCCATAGGTTTTTGCAGATTCCCTTTGTCAGTTTATGGAAGTTTTCTTCTGTTCTTTGTTTATTGAATTTTTTTTAATCATCAAAGTGTGCTGGATTTTGTCACATTCTTTTTCTGGGTTTGCAGAGACGATCATGTGGTTTTGTCCTTTATTTGTTGATATGGTATGTATGATGTTTCTTATGTAACGTTTGTATAGTTCTTTTTTTTAATGTTTAAATTTTGAGAGAGAGAGAGACAGAGAGTAAGTGGAGAAGGGACAGAAAGAGAGGGAGACACAGATACCGAAGCAAGCTCCAGGCTCTGGGCTGTTAGCACAGAGCCCTACACGGAGCTTGAGATTGCAAACTGCAAGATTGTGATTTGAGCTGAAGTCAGACGCCCAACTGACTGAGCCACCGAGGTACCCCTATAGTTGTTAAATTTTTTATACCAACTTAATTTCACTAGTATACCAAATCTGTGCTCTTGTATAGCTCTGATTTTTACTGTTATGTTGTTATTGTCATACAAGTTATATCTTTATTATATACCCATCAGCACCAGTATATAAGTGTTGTTTTTTATGGTTGTCTCATAAGTGAAATAGAAAAAAGAGTTACAAACAAAAGTATATTCAGACCCTTCTTATATTTACCTATATAGTTACCTTTACTTATGCTCTTTTTTTGTGTAGAGATTCAGGTTCTTATCCTGTGTCCTTTCATTTTAGCCTGAGGGAATCTCCTTAGTGTTTATTTTGGGTTAGATCTGCCAGTGAAAAATTTTTTGTTTTTCTGGGAATGTGTTTGCCTGGATATGGAATTCTTGGATCACTGTCTTTTCCTTATAGCACTTTGTTTTTTGTTATAAATTTTTTAAATGTTTTTTATTTATTTTTGAGTGACAGAGAGAGACAGTGCAAGCAGGGGAGGGACAGAGAGAGACAGGACACAGAATCTGAAGCAGGCTCCAGGCTCTGAGCAAGCTTTCAGCACAGAGCCCTACTTAGGGCTTGAACCCACGAACCGTGAGATCATGACCTGAGCTGAAGCGGGACGCTTAACTAACTGAGCCACCCAGGCACCCCTCCTTTTAGCACTTTGAGTATGTCATTCCATTGCCACTTAATTTCTGGGTTCTCTTGAGAAACCAGCTGTTAATCTTATGAAGTTAGGAGTATTTTCTCTTTTCCAGCTTTTAGGATCCTTTCTTTGTGTTTCACTTTTGACATATTAGAAGTTATGTCTAGGTGTGGAACTGTGAGTTTCCCTATGTGGAGTTCATTACATTTCTTAAATATCAAAATTAGGAGTTTTCCAGTCATTATTTCTTCTAATAATATTTCTGCCTCTAATGCCTTCTGACACCAAACTACTCAGAGTTAGGCCAAATTTGACACTTTAAGGACCCAATTTCCCACAAGCTTGCCCTTACATCAGACACTGGGCACAAGTTTGGGGGTCCCCAGGTCACCTTTACTAACTATGAACTTGCTCAAAATGCAGGGGCACATAATATGCCCTCCTCAGTTTTGGTAATTTGCTAGAAGAGCTTACAGAGCTCAGGATAATTCTATGCTAAAATTTGTGTTATGATGATAAAATAGTGCAAATGTGAGCCAGCCAAAGGGTGAGGGCATAGGACCAAGTTTGGGAAGGTTGCAAATAAAGATTCTGTTATCTTCTCCCCATGAAGTCAGGATACATTATCCTTCCTGTTCATTGGTGTGTGACAGATAATGCATGGGGTATGGCCAACCAAGGAAGTGCAGCCCAGTTTTGGTGTCCAGAGTTTTTATTTGGGCTTCCTATGTAACCATGATTGATAATCATTGGCTGTATAATTGAATTCCATCTCTAGCCCCTCTGCCTGTTGCCAGAGATCAGACCGATGCTAATGCTGCTCAGAACCCCAACCCTCTAATCATATGGTTGGTCTTTCTGGCTTGGGCAGCCTTCATTGAGTTGTTTCATTAGCTTGAACTGTTAAAAGGCCTACCATGAGTCACCTTATTAGTATAAACTCTCAGATATGGCCCGAGGGGCCCACCATGAATAACAAAGATGCCACTCCTATTACTCAGGAAACTCAGGATTATGAGGGTACTTAAAGGAGGGAGCCAATCCAATTCTTTATTACACAACTGTCTCTTTCTTCCCTCTTCTGCTTCTGGATACATTGATACTCCGTAGTGTCCCACAAGTCTCTTCCTTTCTGTTCCTTAGACTGCTTAGACTGGATAATCTCAGTTGACATATCTTCAAGTTCACTGTGGTGGTGGTGTTATTTTTTTTCTTTTTCTTTTTTAACTAAAGAGACTAAGCATTGTTTCATGTGCTTGTTGGCCATATGTGTATTTTTATTGAAGAAATGTCTATTCAAGTCCTTTGTTTTTGAATTAGGCTTTTTTTTTTTTTCTTTTGTAGTTGAAGTGTAGAGTTCCTTATATATTTTGGATATTTATCCCTTATCAGACATGATTTGCAAATATTTTCTTCCATTCTGTTCTCTTTTTCATTTTTTTGGTAGTGTCCTTTGATGCACAGAAGTTTTGAGTTTTGATGAAGTCCAGCTTACCGGTTTTTTCTTTTGTTGACTGGTTTTGGTGTCCTATCTGAGAAGTCATTGTCAAAGCCAGTGTCTTGAAGATTTGTCTCCAATGTTTTCTTCCAAGAATTTTATAATTGTAGCTTTGGTCTATTTTGAGTTAATGTCTTTGATCTATTTTGAGTTAATTTGTGTGTGTGGTGTAAGGGTCTCCATTCTTTTGCATGAATTTGTTGCACCATTTGTTGAAAAGACCAGAAATTTATTTTTAAAGGAAGCTATTTATTGTGCTGATTGTTAGTGCATTTATTTTAAAAAGAATTCAAAAAACAAGGTGTTGTCTAAATTCTATTACATGTCTCCTCATGACATAAGGACCTGTCCTGGTAGTTTGTTAGGGCATTTATTTTTCATGGAGCTACTGGAATAAAATATAAAAACATAGTTTTTATTTGAATGAGTTTGGCTTATTTTTCGTGGTCAAATGCTCTACCCCTGAGCTATATCCCCACCTAGAGTTTGGCTTATTTTCCAAAGTTAAGAATAGTCTAGGAGAAATGATAATTATTTTCTGTGTTCAAGTGATATTAATAAAAAGATGAAAGATACATTTTTGTTTTCCAGCATCCACTTAAGCCATTTTTTTTACAACAATGTTGGATGTAAAAGTTAAAGAAGAGTTTTTCTGTTTTTCAGATATTAACAAATCTATTGTTTAAAAGAATGGTCATTTTCAAATATTCCCTCTTTGAATGCTGGCTTTCCTCTGCTTCTCCTTATATTGCCGGTGAGAAGTTTGGTTTGGTCTAGCTAAAGAAAGTTTTGTTTTAAATATTATAACAAAAGTCATATGTGCTCCTATACGTATTTAGAAAATACTAAATTTGGAAGAAGATTAGTGTATAAAGTGAAAATGAAAGTTCTTCCCTTCATGTTAGTCCTTAGAGAAATAACTCTTTGTGACTCCATGTATATTGAAATACATGTGCATTTTTTAGCTTACCTTTCTAATTGAATGCATCTTAGCTTTGTGTTTCTGAACGTTCAGCTGTATGTCAGTACTTTTAGATTGCTGCATAGTTTTTTATTTTTTATTTTATTGTTACTATTTAAAAGTTTTTTTTAATGTTTTATTTATTTTTGAGAGAGAAAGAGACACAGCATGAGCAGGGGACCATCAGAGAGAGGGAGACAGGCTCTAGGCTCTGAGCTATCAGCACAGAACCCGACACAGAGCTCGAACCCACGAACTGTGAGATCATGACCTGAGCCAAAGTTGGACGCTTAATAACTGAGCCAACCAGGTTCCCCTAGATTTCTATTTTTAAGAATGAACAGTCATTGGGGCACATGGATAGCTCAGTTATTAAGTGTCCAACTCTTGATCTTAGCTCAGGTCATGTGGGTTTGAATCCTGTGTCGGTGTCTGTGCTGAAGGCACAGAGCCTGCTTGTGATATTGTCTTCCTCCCTCTCTCTCTATATCCCTCCCTTCCTCCTCCCCACTCTCTGCCCCTCCCTTGCTTGCATGCCTGTTCATGTGCACTCTCAACACAAATAAATGAACTAAAAAAAAAAAAAGAATGGATAATCATTTGTTTCATCTCCTAATGTTGGACGTTGCTTGTAGAATTTCACTGTTATAAATGGTGCTGCAGTGAATAGTCTCATTAGTATATCTTTGTGCCCCCCAGTTCTTTTTTTTGGTTTTTTTTTTTGAGAAATATCCATTATTGGAATTGTTTTGTAAAAGGGTATGCATGATACATTTAAAATTTTAAACTAGGGGCGCCTGGGTGGCTCAGTTGGTTAAGTGGCCAACTTTGGCTCAGGTCATGATCTCACAGCCTGTGAGATCAAGCCCCATGTCGGGCTCTGTGCTGACAGCTCAGAGCCTGGAGCTTGCTTCGGATTTTGTGCGTGTGTCTCTCTTTCTGCCCCTCCCCCTGCTCAAGCTCTGTCTCTCAAAAATAAATAAACATTAGGAAAAATAATAATAAAATTTTGAACTAGAGTCACTGTAGAAAGGTGCAATATGCAGGTGGTATGAAATTCAAAGTGTGTATAGAGGTGTAAATGAAGAGAAACTTTTACCCATTCACTCCTGTTCCCCTGCCATTCATCTTCACTATCTAGAACCAACCACTGTGTATGTGTGTTTATGTGTGTGTAGGTGGGTGTAGACAGGCTGCATCAAAAGTTATATACATTTAAATTCTGACAGATGTTGCCAAATTGCTCTCCCTGAGCTGTTTAGGCTTCTAATAGGAATCAATTCAGATTTATGATAGAGACTGAAGTTGTATACATGGGTGTACATCTCTACTAAGTATCTAATACCTTTGTAAGTCTGTTGGGTTGTATGGATGGTTCATAGACTCATTATTAGTTTATAGTTTGAGAATTTGCATATCATTTCTCTTTCTTGGGATAAGTAACCACAAAAGATGACTAATTGGAGTTTTTTAGACTTGACTGTGTATATTTGATTCACATCAATCTCTTCTTGAAAATCGCTTAAAAATATGGTTTTGTAGTGTGAAGAACTTGCAAGGTTCCATAGCCACTTGCACTTGAATTTGAGATAACCTTCATGAAGTACAAATATTTCTATACATCTGGGAGGCATAAAAAGGAAGAGAAAAGGATAAGTGATTTTTCCTCCCTGCTGTGTAATTGTGACTCTGGAAATGTGGCATTACTTGGATGCCTGAGGTTGAAAAAAGCTTGGAGTGATTTTTATAAAAAAATGAAGTGCTTAAGAGAAGGCATTTGGCTTTTTCCTTTAGAGAGAGGTTAACGATGAGCAGATTTCAGGATGAATTTTTTTCATGTTAACTTTTACCTAATTTGTAGAGCTTACTTATTTCTGGGGGAAGATAGTGGTGTGCAGAGAGACTACATAAGCATGGGTTTGCTGTCATAGTTAAATCTCCTTGGCTCTGTGATTTTAAGTAAGTTATGTAACCTTTCTATACCTTAGCTTCCATCTTTAAAATGGATGTCAATAACATTGGACTCATGTTGATGAAAGAGTTAAAGATAATGTACATAAATGTTAAGCTGTGCTTGGCAATGATAGGGACCTATAGCATGAGAACTTCAGTTTTTAGCTGTTATCAGTACATAAGAAGCTATTGTGAAGCTAATGCTATTTAGTTCCTGATAAATGATTTTGTTCTAATTTGTTTAATGTTCGTTCTGCCCCTCCTGTTTCTTTTTTTCCTTTTAGGGTGAATTGTCCCATGATCAGGATGTGGTAGAGTATATCATGAATCAGCCAAATGTTGTTCCACGAATCAATTCGAGGATTTTGACGTCTGAGCGAGAGTACCTGGATTTAACAGCAACTAGTAAGGAGCATTTCAGGAAAAACTTTGGGCTTTTTTTGATTTATGTTTCAGAACCTTTGCATCTGTTGGACTGTAATGTTCAGAAGATAACCTAAGATTGTGTCACAATTAATTCATTTAATTTTTGTTCATATTCATTTAATTCATTTCAGTTCATTTAATTCATTTCACCTTTAGTTCATAATATTAGCCTCTAATTCACAAGAGTTTTCTCTACATTTATATGGATAAATCCTTGTAAGCTTTGAAAACATCCATTGTCATTTAAATGCAAGCTAAACACGCCTTGGGTGATGAGACTACACCTGTATTGTTGATTTTCTTACAGTCATAAAGCTGTTAAGCAGCTGTCTTTCCTTCATCCTAGTTCCAGAATCAGCCAGCAGTGATGTACATGGACACCTCAGGTGGTTTTGCTCCAAGAAGCTAGGAATGCCTAAAAATAAACCTTCATTGAGACATAGTATGCATGTCACAAAACTCAGCCTATTGAAAACTTACACATTTTATCGTTTTTAAAAATATTTTTAATGTTTATTTTTGAGAGAGAGAGAGACAGAACATGAGGGGGACAGGAGCAGAGAGAGAGAGGAGACACAGATCTGAAGCAGGCGCCAGGCTCTGACCTGTCAGCACAGAGCCCGACGCGAGGCTGGAACTCAGGAACTGTGAGATCATGACCTGAGTTGAAGTTGAATGCTCCACTGACTGAGCCACCCAGGCGCCCTAAAAACTTACACTTTTTAAAATGCACAGTTTTTTTATTAAAAAAAAATTTTTAAATGTTTTATTTATTTTTGATATATAGAGAGAGCATGAGAGGGGGAGGGGCAGAGAGAGAAGGAGACAGAACCGGAAGCAGGCTCCAGGCTCTGAGCTAGCTGTCAGCACAGAGCCTGACGTTGGGCTGGAACCCACGAACATGAGATCTGACCTGAGCCGAAGTCGGAGGCTTAACCGACTGAGCCACCCAGGTGCCCCTAAAGTGCACAAATTTTTTTTTAAAGTGCACAATTTTTAATGTATTCTCAAAATTGTCTAATCATCACTAATTTTAGAATATATATCATTGCCCCAAGAAGAAATCATGTATCCATTAGTAGCCACTCTCCCATTTCTCCTCACAACCGCTGACCTAGTTTCTGTTTCTAAAGGATATTCCATGTCATTAGAAGTTTTCTGTGACTGGCTTTCACTCAGCATAAAGTTTTTAAGGTTTATCCATGTTGTGGAGTGTCTCAGTACTTCCTGTCTTTTTATGGCTAATATTTTCTTGTACGGACAGTCCACACTTTGCTCACGCAATCCTCAGTTGGTGGATGTTTGCATTGTTTCCACAAGAGTACCTTTCCAGAGGTCATTGTGTGAGGCCCAGGGGCAATGTCTTCCTTCTGCCTTTCCTTGCGACTCTGAAGGCCACTTCAGCAAATGGCTGGGAATGAGGTGGAGCTGTGGTCACACGCCCTGGGAGGTCCCTGGGTGAGGAAGATGCACTTGACAGAGAAGTTCAAGCCAAGGGCATTTGCTGTTTTGGTGGGGTGGGGTGCCCACTGGGCCTAGGTGTGGTGGTTACTTTATGGCGGCTGTCTCACAGAAGACCAAATTCCTTTTTGACAGAGGAGGATGTGCATCTCTGCTTCTATTTGAAAAAGGAAGTGGTTAAAGAGTGCGATAAACTGTTTCTTCATAGTTAGGTTTTAGTTTTTTCCCCAGAAGTTTTAATAGGGCAAATCAAGCAGTATTATGAGTCTGTGTCCTAAGTCTGTGTTGTTTCCGTCACTTAAAATTAAACTTTTAAAGAGCTCTTTTTGGAGGACTCATGAATAAGGAGCACAACAATAGTTGAGTGTTTTGGGGTATATTTCTCCACTAAGGGTTGTAGTGTTCAACTGTGAAATGACACTAGTTCACAGTGGCAAAAATGCAGTTTGCCTGGTGAACATTTTGTAGCTATCAGTGGAGTGGCAGCCGGCAGCCTTCTAATCCAGGGGTCCTAGTTCCGTTATTACCTACACTGCTCTAGACCTTTGTTGTTGGCCCTTTGTGGGGACCTTTTTAGAAGGATACTAAGTTTTAAGGCTTTAAGGATTTTGGTGCTTTTTCCCCTCCCCTACATGATGTCATGAGCTCTGTCTTCTTTGCATTGCTTTCCTTTTACTGAAATACTGACTGGAAGGATAGTAGGCCCTTAGCATAGTCAGCATAGTTGGTTGAGTGAAAGGGTAGATGGGTGCATGGGCGGACAAACACAGGTGGTGGGGTGGATAAGCCAGCTGTGCTTGGAGGACAGTGAGACAAGAGTGGCGTTTGTGTTGGAACACAGTACTGCAGAAGGTTGGGGAAATTCTTGGAGGTAGAGGGTTTATGGTACAGAATAGAGACCATTTTGTATGTAGGAAGAAATTACTGGGTAGTTCAGATCAAATGAATGATGATGAAACTGGGATTTTAGCAAGAGTATCCCAAAGAAAAATGATTGATAAGAGCATTGCCTGAGGCCATTAATTGGAGAAGAGACTTATAGAAAAATAATGAAATTGACTTTTTTGTTTGTGTTAAAGCTAAAAGTGTATTGTTTCGTTAGATGTGTAAGAAATGAAAATCAGAGTCTTAGATCTTCTCTCCCATTATCCTCCCCCTTGTCCTCCATTGCCAGCGGTAGAGGGAAAGGCTTGCTCTGTTGTGTCAACTGTGGAAGGGAGGCAAGGAGTTAAGGAGATCTTATTAAGAGATAGGTTTCTAGTTGTAAAGTCATGGGAGTGGAATAGAATAAATATAAACTATTAAAGTGGTACATGTATCTATACACATATATATAAACTTACATGAGATGTGTCTATTTTTTATTAACTTTGTGTTTTAAAATGTGATTAATGGGTTGGTGTCCTGTGAATTTCTTCAGTTAACCTGACACAACAGGTTTCACTCATCCATTTTTACAAATCTTGTATTACAGTCAAATCAGTTTATTAGTTGAATATTAACGTTAGATTGAATGTAGGCATGTTAATAATAAATCTGTTTCAATTTTCTTTTTCAGATAACTTTTTTGTGGATGACTATGCCAGATTTACAGTCTTGGATTCTCAAGGCAAGACTGCTGCTATAGCCAATAGTATGAACTATCTGACAAAGAAAGGTAATCCATTTCTGGGTTATCTTGGATTCAGCAAATTTTTTTTTTTTTTTTTTTTTTTTTTTAGTATTTGTAGAAGTAATTCAGTTGTTAAGTGTCTATTGGAAAGAGATTCCATAATTACTCTTACTATTTCTTATAATGATTTGAATTTAGAAAATACCTATTTAAAATACCTATTAAATACCTAGTTCTTTTATATGTTTTTGACAATTCAGTAGTTTTTATAAATTTATATTAGATATTAAGGTCAAATGAAACTTATTTTCGTGATTTAAAATGAAAACATTTATGATGTAAACATGGGTTAATGGATTGCAAATTAGCTTGACTTACCTCTTCAGTGACAACATGAAGTTAATTATTTTAGGGTTTATCCTATAAACTTGGTTCTAAAGAATCCTTGTGCATATTTTAAAACTGATTAAAACATTTTTTTTTTTTAGTTTTTTAATGTTTTTAATTTATTTTTGAGAGACAGAGAGAGACAGTGCCAGCAGGGGAGGGCCAGAGAGAGAGAGGGAGACACAGAATCTGAAGCAGGCTCCAGGCTCTAAGCTAGCTGTCAGAACAGAGCCTGATGTGGGGCTCGAACCCACGAACCGTGAGATCATGACCTGAGCTGAATCCGGCCGATCAACTGACTGAGTCACTCAGGCGCCCCCAACTGATTTTAATATGGAATCAACGAGTTAGGCTAAAATTGTGTGAATTGATATTTTATCAGCAGACAGATGCTTTCCCCCTCTGGCCATCTTACTACTCTTTTACTGACTGCTGGTTAAAGCAGCTATTTTTAGAGCACTGCCTGCCATTTAAGGCAGCTATCTTTAAAAATATTTATTTTTTTGAGAGAATATGCCCATGCCCATGCAAGTGGGGGAGGGGCACAGAGAGAGAGAGAGAGGCGGCTGTGAGGGTGGGGGAGAAAGAATCCCAAGCAGGCACTGTGCTCAAATTCACAAACTGTGAATGGTGACCTGAGCTGAAATCAAGAGTTGGCTTCTTAACCGACTGAGCCACCCAGGTGCCCCTAGGCAGCTATTTTTATCTATGTTTTAGTCTTCTCCTAGATGGAATTTCTGGCTTCCTAGATATATGTACATAAAAACAATTGCTCCATTTGGTTCCTCAAGAAAATTGGTTCGGAGGAGCCCTGGAACATTGCTATACCATTAGGGGGACTATAGGGCAGAGAGAAGATTGATCATGTTAGACATTATTTAAAATTTAAAATTATAAAAAATAGCAGTGACATTTTCTTCTACTCTTTCCTTCACCTCTGTCTAGGAATGTCCTCCAAGGAAATCTATGGTAACTTTAAACTTTGAATGTTTTCTTTTCTTAATTATCTTCTGTGGTTTCAGGCAATGTTGTGATTCAGAATTTATTGACACTTTATTGTGATACTTCTGGAACCTGTGGATAACAGATAATTTTTCAAATGTGGATAAAATTTTCATAAATGTCTGCGAATAATTCTGTTTCAGAAAGTTACGAATCCATATGACTAAAGACTATGACCTGTTACCCACATGTTCAAAGGCTTTTTTTCATTGTACATGCTAACAGATTCCTAAACCGTAGTAGAATTAATAAATGCATGTTCCTAGCTTGTAATTAAGCCATGTGGAAGGTTATCCTGCTTTTCTTCTAGTATAGAAGTTTCACTACTTTTGCTTTGTATCTTTATTAAACATCATTTTCTTATTTTTTGCATGGTTTTCAGCAATTATTTAGCTTAACAATATTAAAACATAGAATGTGCTTTTTTCCCTCCAACTCAGTATGTTGTTTTGTCTTTCTACAGATGATTCCTTCATTAGGCCTGTAACTTTTTGGATTGTTGGAGATTTTGATAGCCCTTCTGGAAGACAGTTACTATATGATGCTATTAAACATCAGGCAAGTGTCTACACCTCCATTCTGTGTACTGATGTTGCTGTTCTGTGCGGGAGGGAGCAGTCCTGCTGTTCTAGTGCTTGAGGGAAAGGAGCATTGTTTCTTCAGAGGTCTGTCTACTGGTGAAAAGAAAGAGGAGACTGCAGTGCTCAGATTTTATTTAAGGGGATAGATTCCTTTTTTTTTTATTTTAAGAGAGGGAGTGAGAGTGAGAGTGGGGGAGGGGCAGAGAGAGAGGGAGACAGAAGATCCAAAGTGGACTCTGCACTGTTAGCACAGAGCCCAGTGAGGGGCTCAAACTCATGAACTATGAGATCATGACCTGAGCTGAAGTCAGATGCTTAACTGAGCCACCTACGTGCCCTGAGAATTGAAATTTTTTTAAAAAACATTTTAACTGAAGTAAATTACAGGATCAAAAGAAGTGCACAAATTATAAGATACATATTGTCACAAAGGTTAACACCGAGGTCACCACCATTCCAGTCAAGAAATAGAGAATTAATTTCTTGAAAGCCTTCTCCTGCCTGTGTCTCCATCACTCTCCTCCCTGTTCCCTCGTCTTGACTGTTTTTTACTTTATTTAAATGGAATCCTATCATACATATTTGTGTTTATTTTCTTAACATTCTAAGATTTACCCATGATAATACAAGTAGTGGTAGGTAGTTCTTTTTCACTGTGCTGTATTGCATTGTATGTCTATACCACAAAGTTTTGTTTGTTTGTTTAATCTACTTCATTGACAGTGACATTTTTTTCTAATTAGGGCCTATTCTGATGAAGCTGCTATGACTATTCTTGTATGTGTCTTCAGATACACATTAGTATGAATTTTTTTGCTTATGTTAATGACACAAGGTTCTGTGGGTCCCAGATCTCTTCTCCCACATGGATTCTTATCTTTCTAATCAGGAAAAGTTCAATTTTTACTAGGTATCTGGAAAGGCCATGTGAACAAAGAGGTGTTTGAACAGAATCCTGAAGATTGGTTGGGACCGAGGCAAGGAAAGATGGGATGAACTTGGAATTTGCATGCTAACATAAAGCATGGAGGATGTTAGAATAATACGAAATGTGTTGGGGAATATAGAGTCTGCTGGTCTGTAATGGAGCTGTATTTTCAGGAATGGTAAGAAATGAAGTTGAAAGGTGAACTGAGGACCAGTTCACATAGGGGTTTAAAAGCCTGACTGTAGCATTTTAATTTTATTCTGTGTGCAGAAGAGAACTGCTAAAGATTTTTAAGAGAGATTGTATTTGCTACTTACTGGAATATGACTGATGTTGATGCCACTTTTTAAGTTAAAAAAATCTACCATGTAACTCTTATTTTCCATTTCGTAATAGAAATCCAGTAACAATGTTAGAATAAGCATGATCAATAATCCTAGTGAAGATATAAGTTATAAGAACACTCAGATCTCCAGAGCCATCTGGGCAGCTCTCCAAACACAGACGTCCAATTCTGCTAAGAACTTCATCACAAAAATGGCCAAGGAGGAGACTGCAGAGGCCTTGGCCGCAGGAGCCGACATTGGGGGGTTCTCTGTTGGGGTAAGTCTCTGTGTGTGGCATAGGGCGGCCTTGTGTTGTTACTTTCCACAGAAAATCACTCCCATGAGCTGAAGTGTATTTTCGGAACCAGAATTTTTGATTTTAGTACTGAGTTGCAGAGGATTTCTTTTAGTTTGGAAGAATCTTTCCAAGAAATAATAATTCTTCCACATTCTGTTCACTACTTTTAATATCTTTAAATAAAGTTTCAAGATATGACTCATATAAGTTTATATTTTTAGCATAGAGCTATTTATTTTATGTAGTTTTTAAAAGGTGAGCAATATTTGGTTTGTCTATAGAGCAAAAAACTGATTGAAGTTTCGTAAAAGTTAGGGGCTTATGTGTTCTTGATGTATTCTGATATAAGCCCACATGTATTCATCATTTAAGGCATTTACCTTTTGGGCTGTTATGTAGTGTTTTGGTTTCTTTCTTTCTTTTTTTTTTTTGAGTTTTTAAAAATTTTTGTTTATTTTTGAGAGAGAGACAGTATGTGAGCCAGGGAGGGGCAGAGAAAGAGGGAGACACAGATTCCAAAGCAGGCTTCAGGCTCTGAGCTGTCAGCACAGAGCCTGATGTGGGGCTCAAACTCAAACTATGAGATCATGACCCAAGCTGAAGTTGGATACCCAACTGACTGAGCCACCCAGGCTCTCCTGCACTGTTTTGTAGTTTTAATGATGGGTGTACTCGATGTTTCAGTCAGAAAAAAGACCCTTGAAAATAGCAAGACTTTAAAATTTAAAATAAAGGCATGATGGAGAATAATTTGCCAGTTGAGCAATCACATAAAAGAATAGAAATAGGAATAAGCTATTACTTGATAAGTGGGAGGGTGGGAGGAAATGGTAAGAGTGGAAAATTGAGACATAGTAATGTTAATTATTAAAATTTCATTCTGACTTTCCATTAAAAGAGCATTTTGTGACTTATTCAATATGATTATTCATTTTTATGGCTTGCTTAATAACAATTACTTTTCCTTAATAACAATTACTTTCCTAGGGCATGGATTTCAGTCTTTTTAAAGAGGTCTTTGAGTCTTCCAAAATGGATTTCATTTTGTCTCATGCCATGTACTGCAGGGATGTTCTGAAGCTGAAGAAGGGACAGAGGGCAGTGATCAGCAATGGAAGGGTGAGGATTTTGTCCTGAGACAAGTGTGACTTCAAATTAGATCAGTGCACAGTGTTGGCGGTGTTCTCTGAGGCTAGTAAACTAAGTCTTCAAACGGAGTCACTCTTTTCCTGAGGGGATTGGGGCTATGCAGTGCTGATGATACTCTCTGCACCCTTTCTTCACAGGAGGTTTGCTTTTGATACAAGTGTCCTTGTGCAAAACCTTCCTGCTGTTCATTATGTCCCACTGAGTATGGTGACGAGAGTGTGGTGTCTCTCAGAGAATAAGCTCATGAAGTTTTGTTATGTGAAGTTTTCATCCCCTGTGGGGACTGTGTTCATAGATGTGCAGTCTCTGTGAACTTGATTGGCACAGGCATAGACTGTTTCATACATGTCTGCTGCCATACATGTGAGACTGTGGGGAGAGGGACATACCAAACTTTAAACTCTGAGTACAGAGGGTAAGATCGCTGGTCTCTGTCACTCACTACACTGCATCTCATTTGGTTTTGTTATTTACATCCAGTGAGAATTAGTGAAAACTATGTTGCTATATTTTGTTTTACTTCAGAGTTGGTAACTATAAAAATACGTGACATACATAAGTGGATACTCTGGTTTTGGAATTGATAAGTAAATAAATAACTGATTTGGGTTTTGTTTTTACCTTTTTCATTGATTTTATTAGATGTGTACATGTCTTGGGTCTTTAACGTGATCAGGTTTGTAAGATAGCCTGAAGACCACAGAGGGCTTCCTATAGCTTGCTGATCGTAGCACTGACCACACTGCCCCTCTTCACAGATCATTGGGCCACTGGCGGAGAGTGAGCTCTTTAATCAAGACGATTTCCACCTCCTAGAAAATATCATCTTAAAAACTTCAGGACAGAAAATCAAATCCCATATACAACAGCTTCGGGTAGAAGAAGATGTGTAAGTTTTGCCATGGAAGAAATTAGTTAGTGCATATCATAGGGGTTGGGTTGGACATTTCCTCATGCTACCTATTTCATGGTATCTTATTTCCAGCTTGAACATAAGAATAATGCTTCTCAGTTCAGTTGTTTACTTATGCCTCTGTTGAACCAAGTTAATTTATTTAAAGAATTGAAGTGGGTCTCTTCATTTTGTTTTTTTGGTTGTGGAAAATTGCAAGCATATGCAAAAGTAGAGGGGTGAGGTGAGGTGTCGTTTTTGTTTTGTTTTGTTTTGTTTTTAAAATTTTTTTTTTAACCTTGGAATACTTTTGTAAAGAGATACTTTCCTTCATCTGATTTATTTTGTTCAGGAAAGGAAAGTAGGCTAAATGCTTCTTTTCCCTTATTTATTAGTATAGAATAATGAGTTGTTTCCCTTGTATGCTCTGAAGGTGATGAGTTGGTTATTGTGGTTTTTAATATTTATTTTAGTTCTTTCAGTGTTATTTTTAGCTAGTGTATTTTAATGCGTTATTTCTCAATGGGAGGAAAATGAATTATTTAACTGGTCCGTGTGTTTGCTGCATAAGTAGGGCCCATAGTTCATATACACATGGTTCTTGTATTAAATATTAAATGAATGTAGTAGGAGGGATATATTTTATGTTTAAGTTTTTGAGGAGCCATCATACATTTTCCCACAGAAATCGTACCATTTTAGTTTCTGATCAGTAATGCGTAAGGGTTCCAATTTCTCCATATCCTTATCAATACTTGTTACTTTCTGGGGTTTTTTTGGTAATATTCTAATGGATTTGAAGTGGTATCTCTTTGTGGTTTGATTTGCACTTCCCTAATGATTAGTGATGTTGGCAGCTTTTCATGTGCTTATTATTAGTCTTTGGAAAAATATCAATCCAATTTTTTTAAAGTAATCTCTCCACCCAATGTGGAGCCTCAACTCACAACCCAGAAATCAAGAGTTTCACACTCCACTGACTGAGACAGCCAGGTGCCCCTGCCTTGCACATTTTTGTGTGTTTTTTATTATTGGGTTATAGGAGTTATGTGTAAATACGTAAATATTTGGGCTACCAATCTTTTATAGATAGATGAAATGCAAATATTTTGTCCTATTCTTAGAGTTATATTTTCACTCTTTTATAGTGTTCTTTGATGAATACTTGGGAGATATAAAATTTTAAAGTTCTTCTGTTTTTTCCCCTTCATCTCTTTCATATACCCTCATGCTGCAGAGTTTAAGATGCATGTGTTGGTGAAGAATTGACTTCTATAGCTGCCAAAGTAGCCCTTTTGCCGAGTCTTGTGTCTTAGGGGAAGGAATCTTTTTCATTTCAACCAGTGACAGGGCTACAGCTAAAG
Organism: Suricata suricatta; assembly: GCF_006229205.1. Classification (NCBI taxonomy): domain Eukaryota; kingdom Metazoa; phylum Chordata; class Mammalia; order Carnivora; family Herpestidae; genus Suricata; species Suricata suricatta. Next base: position 106,182,802 of record NC_043702.1, read on the forward strand.
AGGTTTCCTTCTACCTCAGTGGCTCTTCAGTGATACCCCTTGTTCTGGCCTATGAAACACATCTCTGATGCAGGCCAGAAGGTGCTCCCATGACTTGAAGCCATCGTGTCGTGAGCATAGGTTTGGTATGGTGTGCCCTTGGACCACTCCCTCTCTCTGTGAAGTCTTTATGGACTACTTAATGACCAGATTATGCACCAGAGACTTGCCTTTTACTAAAGAGAGGTGGTTCTGGGTCTCTCCGAGGTAGATTGAGGGAAATAAAGTAGTTCTAGAGCTTTCTAAAGATAAAGATAAATGAAAACTGTTCAGGTTCTCAGAATTACCTTGGCTGCCTGGGGTTTTCATTAGTGCCATTAGCTGCACCACGTTGGAGTGGCCTGCTGTGACAGCCAAGCTTTCACTCTTGGCACAGACCTGCAGCCACAAGGCCACCCTCCGCTTTCTCCCACCCAAGTACTAACCAGGCCCGACCCTGCTTAGCTTCCGAGATCAGACGAGATCGGGCGCATTCAGGGTGGTATGCTGTAGACCACCCTCCGCTTTCTGAAGCTCAGCAGTGGGCTCTTTGATCAGGGTGCTTTTTGAGCCTTTAGGGAGTTGTTTGCCTGCTCAGCCAAGTCCATATAACCCAGCATCCCTTGACATGTTTTTGTGACAGTGTTTATACATCACAGGAAACAGGTGGCCTGGATAGTATTCAGAGTCAGTAGTGGTTGTTTGGTTCAGTTAGAAAATGTATAGGTTTGATTCCAGTTCAGATAGTTATAGGTGGTTTTTTTAGAATTCTTAGAAATCAGTCCTTGGTCCAGCAGATTTGACTATTTTTTTTAGTCTCATGATTTAGTTCAAGATCTTCCTTAGTTAGAAATCAACTTTAGAAGGGGAAAGCAGACTTTTCTAGGTTTTTTACTGCAGTGTTGATTGTAATAGTGAAATAGGAAGCAGCCTGGATGCCCACCAGCCAGTTGGTGATTATGACCTACCCACAGATTTCTTAGTGAAAATATTGTTGTACCCTATGTTTATAAACTAATAAAAATATGTTTGTAATATATTGTTAAATGAAAAAATTATAAATAATATAATCCCATTTGTGTTTATAGATGTATTTATATATACTTAAAAATACAGAAAAATTATGAACCAGAATTTCATCAGTGCTTAATTCTTGATAAGGATATTGTATGTTTCTCAGTTTTCTCATTTGTTTCCTGAATGTTTTTCCAGTGAATTATTAGTTAATAATCATGGAAAATATTAACATTATTTAGCAGCGGGTGAGGAAGAAGGTAAATAACACAAGCTGATGGTCTGTATGGGCCAGGCCCTGAGTTTTGTGCAGTTTAGCCGGTGCAGTATTCACCAGAGCTATACAGAGTACGTGCTGTCCTCTTTTCACGTACAGGCAAATCTTCAAGGTTATGAAACTACTCGGTTACAAAATCGGTAGTTTTTCTCAAGCTTGTTGGTGAGAAGTTTGTACATTCTCAAACCACCTTGTTGGTATTCAGTACTTGGCCGATTGTATCACGTTCAGCAATAATTGGAAAAACCTTCAGTTAAAGAGATGCTAAATTCTCACCAACCATGTGTTTCAGGGCTAGTGACTTGGTAATGAAGGTGGACGCTCTCCTGTCAGCTCAACCAAAAGGAGATGCAAGAATCGAGTACCAGTTTTTTGAAGAGAGACATAGGTATGGAATTAATGTTGAATTCATGCATATTCTTGAATAAAATCTTAAAGTTGCCTTTATCTCATCTCCGTTATTTTTCCATATGAAGTGTGTACATAGTTCTTACTGGAATGGCAAATTTGTCCAGTGTGTAGCTTTCATATATACTCATTTCATATGCAGAATTCATAAATAGATCTTGGTTGCATAAACATTGACATTTATTTCTAAATAAATCTGAAATTTATTTAAACTGTACCCTTTTAGAAAACAGAAAACATTTAGTGAAACAGATTAGTTGTAATTCTCTGATACTCGAGAATAAATGCAGGTTGTAAGAGCACTTATGTCATTCATCTTTTACTGAAAATGGTTTTGCTTTCCATAAAGTAAAAATAAGTTTAGTATTATGAAGTTCTTGCCTTTTGTTTTTTTAGTTTTTTATTTGAAAAGTTTCAAAGCTACTGAATAGTTGAAAGATTATTACAGTGGACACCCAAATTTCTTTAATCTCAGTTCACCTGTTGTTAACATTGTGTCACATTTATCTGTCGTCTGTGTGTGGGTCATGTATGGTATGTATAGTACATACAGTGTGTATGTTTGTATACAAGTATACAAGCACTCCTGTTTTTTCTAAACCATTTGAAGGCCCGTTTCAGACGTCGTTACACATCGCGTTTGAACTCCTCAGCATGTATCTCCTGGCCACTGGGAGTGTAGTAGCTCCATAGCATACCTCAGAGACTTAACCCTGACGCGGTGATAGCAAGTAGTACACAGCCCATATCCATAGCCCCTAAGGCCCCAGTAATGACCTTTGAAAGCTGTTTTGGTCTTTGATTTGGTTCAGATCACACATTGCAGTTCTTTGTTGTATGTCTCTGTAGTCTCCTTAAATCCAGAATTGTTCCCTGCCCTTTTTTTAAATTGTCTTTTATGGCACCCTTTTTTTTTTTTTTTAACAGTCTAGGCCAATTATTCTGTAGAATGTTCCATAGTCTGGGTTGTTTCCTATGATTAGACTTAAGATTAACTTGTCTTTAGAAAGAACCTCTAAAGTATGTAGAGGTTGTATGTAGCCAGGCAGGTTACATGTCTTAATTGTGTCTCAGAGGCTTTAGACACAGATGGCTGCCTTCTGCTCCTTTATGATTCTGATTTAATGGTCTGGAGAGGATTGGACTTTGCTTTAGTTGACCCATGCTTTCTGACATCTAGTCCTTGTGGGATCAAATTTGACCAGACCATTTGATCCAGCCTAGAATGGAGACCCTCTCCTTTCTCATGGGCTGTGGGTCCTAATTTCGTACGTTGCCAGTAGGGGAGGACTTCCGTGGCTCCTTGCTAAACCTAGTTGGATTTTTGCCCATTTGAACCCATCTTCTCTTCACTGTAAACTTTCAGGAATAACTCATCTAGTTATTTCTGCAGGAAACATTTCCTAATTGGCTTGCTATCTTGTTTGCTTTTCATGGCCAAGATGGTGAGTCCTGAGCAAGAACCTCTTCCGTTTTAGAACATCATTTTCTCCATGTGTCTTGTATAATTAAAATGCTCTAATTACAAATTCTATTATGATACACAATATAATTAGAGAAATTCTTCTCATTGGGGGTTGTGTTAGTTAAAAGAGTGTTTGTTATATTTAAATCAGAAGTTTCTTTGAGAAACAAAAAGGTCTGAATTACTGGTTATGTGCAAGAGTGTGGCTCACAGAGCAGCAGCGGGCGTCATCTGGGATCTTGTTGGAAACGCAGAGTCCAGCCCAGACCTCCTGGGTCAGCACCTGTGTTGTAACAGGGTCCCCCAGGGGGCCAACTCTGTGTTCTCTGGTGTTCGCTCTACTCACTTCATGAAAATGTGTATGATCCCCAAATCATCTTCCTGTTTCTGTCACTTTTGGCTTTACTCTGGTCTTTTCCCTAAAATGGCGAGTATGCTTAGACATGATATTGTTAGTTTATATTGTTCTCCATTTCC
>NC_043702.1:106186560-106244526 GCF_006229205.1 Suricata suricatta
AAAGAAAATAGTTATTTTAGACTAATTATTGGCAGCTGGAATGTTTAATTTCTTCAAAAATTGAAGGCCTGTGCTTTGGTGCAAGTGCAAAGCTATTCTGATAGTTATTTCCAAAGCTGTTAGGATTTGGAATAACGTTCATCACCATTTAAACTATAGTTACCCAGTTTTCTTGGTTACATTTTATTTTGTGCTTTTGTTTTCCTCCCCCTGGTTAGATGTTCTTTCCACACAACAGTAGTGGTCAGCACCGGAACTATATTAAAACATTGTTTAGCACAAAGATAGGCATTGATTTTGCCAGTTAAGATTTTGGAAAACTGGATGTTTTGAAATTCGTTCAAGTTTATTCCATTTCAAAATGTGTCGTGGCTCTTGCTCCTCTTCGGTCATCTAAGTCAGTGTGACTTCAGAGGACGTTGTATAGCTGGAACCACAGAAGGGAACATGCAAGTCCTCCCCCAGAAGTCCTAGAGGTACAACCTGAATTCTCACCAGCTGTTGTTTTTTCCTTGTTAGACAAAATATGTATAACTTAATATCCTTGTGAATTGGCTTAATTCTTCTGGACTTGTGATTGACAATACATATTATCCAGAAAAATATTTGTATCCTGTGACTCCGTAATCTCATGTCTAGGACTTTGTTGACTCTAAAGAAATTCTCAAGTATGAAGAAAGATATATGTAGGAAGTTACAGGCTCAAGCCATCTAGTCCAGCAATAAGAAATCACTTTAATTAAACATGGCAGACTCATATGGTAAATAGAAGATTATTTCCTATTCGGGATATTTGATGTGTAACAATATGAAAAAATCATGATAAGGTGGCGGGGGTGGGGGGAGGAAATTGCTATAAAATCAAAACTATTCTTTAGGTACAGCTGATCTTTATACAGGCATTTGAGAAGGTCTGTAGAGAACAATGCCACAGCATGGTTGGGTTCTCACAAGTTTCTGTAATGTTCTTTTATTTAAAAAAAACATCCATTTATTCCTTCTCTCCTCATACCCTTCTTGTCAAGAATTAAAAATTGGCATAATGTTTGTAATTGTGTATGTTTTGGTTCATTTTGAGTGAGTTGGGGTCTAACAGGCTTTGCAAGCTTTGAGGTAGATGGAAGAACAAAGTTAACCACCATGTAGCCTTATTGTTATAGATCTAAAGTGTTTTTGGAAATGCTGAGGGGGCCGATAGCGTATGTTGGCCTTAAAAAAAAAAGTTAACTTTGTTTCCTGTTTTCCACCAGATTAATGTTTTGTCTTTTTGATCTCTGTAGTGCAATTAAAATGAGACCAAAGGAAGGGGAGACATACTTCGACATCGTGGCTGTCATTGACCCTGTGACCAGAGAAGCACAGAGGCTTGCCCCATTGCTCTTGGTAGGCATGGCTTCCGAGGCGCTCACATCTTTGCTGCAGTGGTCACCGGCCCTGTGACTCTGAGAGTGTTACTATCTTCACAGGACATTGGAAAATGCCGCAGGGCATCTTGGCAGAGCACATATCTTCATAAAAGTTGGTAGTGGCTCTGGAAACAACTCCTAACCTTAGGAAATTGGTACAAGTTTGGTTGGTTTCTTCATGTACCTTAAAAAAAAAAAAAGTTCTGGGGCGCCTGGGTGGCTCAGTCAGTTAAGTCTCCGGCTTTGGCTCAGGTCAGATCTCACGTTCGTGGGTTCGAGCCCCGCATCAGGCTCTGTGCTGACAGCTAGCTCAGAGCCTGGAGCCTGCTTCTGGTTCTGTGTCTCCTTCTCTCTCTGCCCCTCCCCCTCTCATGCTCTGTCTCTCTCTGTATCAAAAATAAATAAAACATTAAAAAAATTTTTTTTAAAAGTCCTATTTAGAGAAAGATGTCCTTTTTTTTTTTTAATGTTTGTTTATTTTTGAGACAGCACAAGTAGGTGAGGGACAGAGGACAGAGAGAGAGAGGAAGACAGAGAATCCAAAGTAGGCTCCAGGCTCTGACACTGCAGAGTAAGATGTCTCTTAATTATATTTATTTATGCCATATTTTGATTTATAAGGAATAAGAGATAAAAAAGTAAAAGAATATTGCTTTTTCATTTCCCTTTTTTAAAACTAACAATTTTACCTTTTATTTTATTTTATTTATTTTTATTTATTTTTTAATAAATTTTTTAATGTTTTATTTATTTTTGATACAGACAGAGAGAGAGCATGAGAGGGGGAGGGGCAGAGAGAGAAGGAGGCACGGAACACGAAGCAGGCTCCAGGCTCTGAGCTAGCTGTCAGCACAGAGTCTGACGCGGGGCTCGAACCCACAAGCCGAAGTCGGAGGCTTAACCGACTGAGCCAACCAGGCGCCCCAAAACTAACAATTTTAAAATTGTAGCATGTCTTGCAGATTTGTATAAGATACTACAATGTTTTGTTTTTTTTTTAAATGTTTGTTTATTTTTGAGAGAGAGACAGTGAGAGCCAGGGAGGGGTAGGGGAGAGGGAGGACAGAATCCAAAGCAGGCTCTGGGTGCTGAGGTGTTGAGGTGCCTCAACTTTTTTTTTTTTTGAGTTTTATTTATTTTTTAAGGTAAAGTTTGATGTATAATCAGCTAACCTTTCTGTGGGTGCGTATATATAGATGCTTTTTCCTCACTGTAGTATGTAAGCTGCACAGATGAATCTTTAAAATTTTCCTTGTGTAGGGGCGCTTGGGTGGCTCAGTTGGTTAAGCATCTGACTTTCGCTCAGGTCATGATCTCACAGTTCATGGGTTCAAGTCCCATCTCAGGCTCTGTGCTGACAGCTCAGAGCCTGGAGCCTGCTTCAGATTCTCTGTCTCCTTCTCTCTCTGCCCACTGCCCACTGTGCTCTGTCTCTCTCTCAAAACTAAATAAACATTAGAAACATTTTGAATTTTCCTTGTGTAGACAGCTCTCCATTATCCATCAGTAATTTGCAGTGGTTGCCTACTTGCCATGTTTTTGCCAAGTGAAATGGGTGAGTGATTTACATTGTGCCCCAGAGTTGTGATTTCCAGAAAGTTCTCCATTGCAGACTGTTATTCTCTTTCTGTCTTTATTGAGATATTAAGAGATGTTCTCTCAGCTCAGCGTCAGAGTGATAAATTTCTGTAGAGAAAATTTCATCTCAAATATCATTTAGTTTCCCTATAGGAAAATTCTGATGTTTTATCTCTTGTTTTCACTTTTAGGTTTTAACCCAGCTGATCAATATGAATCTAAGAGTGTTTATGAACTGCCAGTCGAAACTTTCTGATATGCCTTTGAAAAGGTAAAACAAAGCTCTTTAAGACATCCATTGAAAGTGTGATACTAAATCTGAAAGCCAGTATTGAGTGTTAAGGATAAAATGTGCTTATAGGTGGACGTCGTTTTTGAAAAGATCATTTACTGAATGTTCAGTTTTGTCAAATCTCTGCTTTAATCAGAAGTTCTGAGAACTTGGTGTTGTGGGCATGGAAGCCGTTAGGTGGCGTGAGAGGTGGCGTGAGCCCAGGTCCCCGTGTGTGCCTGCCTGCCTTTCCTTCTCTCCTCCCTCCCACCCTCCCTCCATCCCTCTCTCAGAATTATGTAGTTCTTTAATTTTAAAACTTTTGGATCAATGTAGCTATTAAATTTACCTAGTTTAAAAACTGTGCTGTGGTGCAGATAGAAACTTGCCTCTCTTTTTTTATCTTAAAAGTGGAGCAGAATTATTTCAAGTTGTAGTATATTTGTCAGAGGAAGCTTGCCGAGGTTCATTTGCATGTGTCTTGAGAAGGAGAGCAGGCTTAGCTCCACATCGTCTAAACCTTGGAATGGTCATTTATGAAAAAAATTACATAAAAAGTAGTTAATAGTAATAGGGTAGCACCTGCTGGGTCTGTGGGGATTCCTGATGTGCAAAGGTACTGTTTTATGATTATAAGTTATATTCTAAGTGAATTCAGACATGGTGTGAATGTGACTAAAGAGCTCTCAGAAATGTTTAAATATTGTGTGTAGTGTTTCCGGGGCCCACCTGAGAACCCAGTCACCATTTAGGACTTTGTGTTTGAGAGAAAAATAAGGTTTTTTCTTACTGAAGGGAAACATGTGCTCAGGAAATCTTGTGATTCTAATAGCAGCCACCCTTCGTGGTACCAGAAAGAATGACCTTTCCTCTTATTTCTGTCCCTCACACTCTTCTCTTGCATCTGCAACAATCACAATTAGTTTAAGAGATGGTTTTGGAAACACTTTCCCAGTTTGGGGGGCTACCCTTCTGAATATAGTTTGTTTTGTTTTGTGTGGAACCTAAGGACTGCGGGTGTATTAAAAAGACTCGTGTTTTTTTGCTTTCCAATTTCAGCTTTTACCGTTACGTCTTAGAACCAGAGATTTCCTTCACTGCAGACAATAGCTTTGCTAAGGGTCCAATAGCAAAATTTTTGGATATGCCACAGTCTCCTCTGTTCACCCTGAATTTGAACACACCTGAGAGTTGGATGGTGGAGTCTGTCAGAACACCATATGATCTTGATAATATTTATTTAGAAGAGGTAAGAATATCATTTGCCCCTATGTATGTCATTACGTATAGAGCCTTTTTTTAAAAAGAAGAAGTGGTGGTAGTTTCTGACTGACCAGACTGGATCACAGTCAGGCCTCTTAGATGTCTGTGTTCACATATGATTGTATTTTTAACAGCTTCGTTGATATTTTTCTCACATACCATAAAATTTACCCTTTTAGAGTATATAGTTCAGTAGTTTTAGAATATTCATAGAATTGTGCAGCCATCACCACTAGATAGAAACTCCATACCCATTGGCAGTCCCTTCTCAAGCCCCCTGACCCCTGGCCACCACTAATCTGCATTCTATCTCTATGGATTTGCCTGTTCTGACTTCTCATCTAAAGAGAATCATATATTTTTGTGACTGGCTTCTTTCACTTAAATTATTATTTTTAGGGTTCATCAATGTTGTAGCATGTATTAGTATTTAATTCTTTTTTATTCCGAGGTAATATTGTATTGATATACCATGTTCTATATATCCATTCATTGATAGATATTTGGGTTGTTTCTACTTTTTGGCTATTACAAATAATGCTGCTAAGAACATTCATGTCCCAAGTTTTGTAGATGTGCTTTTTTTCTCTTAGAATTGGTGGATCATATGGTAATTCTATGTGTAATTGTTTGAGGGATTGCGGACTGTTTTCAAAGGGTCACTGCACCATTTTCCATTCTTGCCCATAATGTTGAATATTTTTTTATGTGTACATTGGCTATTTATATACATCATCTTTGGGGAGAATGGTCTATTTAAATCCTTTGCCTGTTTTTAAAATTTTGTTTATCATTTTGTGGAGTTGTAAGAGTTCTTTGTATATTCTGGATACAAGACCCTTATCAAATATAATGTTGGTAAATAATCTCTTTCATTCTGTTAGTTGTCTCTTACTTCCTGGTAAATGTCCTTTGAAGCACAAATACTTCTTTTTTTTTCCCTCAAGTTCTTTTTTTTTCTTCTTTTATAATGTCAAGTTGGTTTCCATGTAACACTCAGTGCTCATCCCCACAAGTGCCCTCCTCTATGCCCATTATCCCCCTTCTAAATATAAATAAATAAATACAAATTAAAGAAAGAAAAAGAAAAAGAACAGCAGTATTTTTAGCTACATCCTAAAGGCCAAGATAAATTTACATTCTTTTCTGCTGTTTTCTCACGGTTTCTAATTTCTTCATTTTCTCGTGGAAGTATTCTTTTCTGTCTTCTTTATTATTTAGCTTTTAGATCTGTTCATTCTTTTAGTAGTTTTTTTTTTTTACATGCTTTTTCCAGTACTACCTTCCTAGATGGCAGTCGTACCCTCTCATCTGTACAGAACCTCCCAATTGTGTTCTTTTTTCCCTCTTTCCAACCCACCTGAGTTTTGAACATTGTATACAGTTGTTGACCACCAGCACGGTCAAGTTACAGAGCATTTCCATCACCCCAGAAAGTTCTCTTGTGCCCCTTTGCAGGCAGTCCCCTCCCCTTCCTGTCACTATAGTTTTGCTTGTCCTTGAGTTTCTTAGATATATGACCGTAGAGTATGAGCCCTTTATGTCTGGCTTTATTCACTTTGCACAGTGCATTTGAAATCCATGTTGTTGCATGTCTCAGTTGTTTGTTTCTTTTTATTGCTGAGTCGTTTTCAAGTGATTTAATTCTGCTATTGCAGGTGGAAAGTGTAGTGGCCGCTGAGTATGAACTGGAGTACCTCTTACTAGAAGGTCACTGCTATGACATCACCACAGGCCAGCCCCCACGAGGACTGCAGTTTACATTAGGAACTTCCGCCAACCCAGTCATTGTGGATACCATTGTTATGGCCAATCTGGTAAATAGTCAGTGCATCACATGGTGGTATTGAGTCATGTCAATCTGGGCAGTATGATTTATGATGGAGCAGTTTGCATTCTGCACTCAAGCAGTCTCGCTCATGTGAGATTAAAGTTCATAACTGACAGTTTGGTCAATATGAAAATCATAAGTTTACTTAAATTTGTAGATTGGAATTATTATATGTCAGCCTAAAAAATGCCAGCATATTCTGAATATTCTGCTCTAATCAAATTGGCTCCTGCAAATGCATTATGAACTGACAGCATTTTTTCTTGCTTTGGAGGCTTGTAGCTTCTTCACACATGACACATAAAATATAAGTGACTGATATTTCAGAAAAGGAAGTAACTGTCCCTTGGAAATAGCATTTTGATGAGAACTAAAATTTGTCTTTCTTCTTGCCCTAGGGCTACTTTCAGTTAAAGGCCAACCCAGGAGCTTGGATTCTCAGATTAAGGAAGGGTCGTTCTGAAGATATTTATAGAATATACAGGTAGGATTCAGTTATGGAGGTGTTTTTTTTTTTCCCAGAACATTTTGTAGAGAATCAGCTTGTATGGAGTCCTACACTGGCAGTTAGGGAATAAGAATTTAATTTATGTGTAATGAAATAATGCTTTTCTGGGAAATTGAGTGTAGAACAATTGTCAGGGTATGATTGGGTGATAAGCGTTATAAATACCAGTAAGTGTAGTTAGGTTTCACTCTTCAGTCTTTCCGTTGTGCTGATAATATCTCCGAATCAGGCCATTCTGTCACTGCAATGAAAACCATACACAAAGGAGAAATTGAGTCCTTTCAAGAAAGGAGAAAAGAAATGAAGAACAGCTCAACTTTTTTACCTAGACAGTGTATTTCTTGAACTTGGGTGAGTTGCAGAGCCACAACATGTGGAAGGTGTGGCTGTGAATTTTGGCGCTTGCACTGGCCTTCCTGGCCCGTGATAACAAGGAAGTACTTCCACAGCATTTCATCAGTAGCCAGGCTTCTGCCTTCAGGTTTGCTACAAATGGCTGTTAGTTTAAAAAGAATTATACAACCTTTTAAAATGTGTAATCTAAATTTTGCTTAACACAATTTAGATTAGTTTTAAGCTCTGTGAAGAGATTTTGTGTCAATTTTTCAGTGATTTCCATTAGAGTTCATTTAAAATACCCTCTCATTGTGTTATCTTAGTTCTATAAGATCTTACCCTACATTCCTGAAAGCAGTGTGGGTTCTTGAAGCTATTATAATGATGTATTCATTGTAAATACCAGGTTTTCCTCTAAATAATGTTTTCTCCACATATGGTTTTGTAGCATTTAATCCTGTCATAAGATGTTTACTTGTTCTTTTCAGCTGCGTCCCTTCTGTCTTCTGTGTGCCCTTTCTGTAGCCATTCTTTCCCCTTCTCCTGGAGTGTGGTGTCCTCCTCTCTTCCTACTGTCTAGACCTCCCTTCCTCTTGGATATTCCTAGTCTCTGGAGCATTTGATGCTCCCCCATCAGAATCTTACCTTTTCTGAGAACTTTGCTCTCTGCGGGTTGACAGTGAATGTATGAATTTATGTCTTATCATGGCTTTTTTGCACTTAACAGCTTGAAAATTGACACCTGGAAATTTTAGCCATTACAGTTGATCAGGGATATTTTACTTCTAATTAAAAATTTTTTTTCTTCTGTCCCAGGTCTGCCTGCAAATAGCTTTTTATAATTTTTCTCCCATAGTATGGACCCTAGATTGAGTTATGGGGCCTAGACTTGGCTGATTGTGTACCTCCGGGCAGAAGGATAGAGTAAATGACTTTACTGAACTCTGAAGTAGAGCCATGCATTGTTACTTGTCCATGAAAGAGTGAAAGGGATGTGTTTCCAATGATGGTACAGTGGCTCATGCCGCTGGGCACTCCTTTATTGCTGGCGCTGACCTTGGCTTTGACTGTAAACATGGGTGTTACGTGCACCAGCCCTGGGAGCCTCTCCCTCTCTGGAAGGTAATTTAAAGGGGAGACTCAAGAAGGCAATCTGGGCTGTGACTGATTGGAATCGTCAATGTTTGAAGGGTAGAGATTCTGACAAATGCTTCTGTTTAGTTTGAAGGGACTTCCTGCAGGTTGCAGGAAAGTAATTTGTTCTGGAAAACTCCTTTATGATAAAGATGATGGACAAGTATGGCGTTTTGTTATCAGACTACTTACTGCATTTCAAGAATTGTGATTACTCTTTCCTTTTCTTTTCTCTCTAAGCCATGATGGCACAGATTCTCCTCCTGAAGCTGATGAGGTTGTTGTCGTCCTCAACAACTTCAAGAGCAAAATTATTAAAGTGAAGGTGAGCTTGGTAATACTAAGGCAGGGACTTTTATAGTGGGTAAAAGTAGCAGTATTCTGGCATTCAGTCGCTCTTATCTAGAAATAGATGGATTTAAGTGATAATGCCATCTCTGTGACCATTGTTTTACAACAGTGTTATTTTACAACATATGTGCATATCAGATAATCACACTATACCCCTGACGTTTACACGGTATTGTTTGTCAATTGTCTCTCAATAAAGCTGGTGGGGAGGAAAAGAAACAGGTCTAAGGCTTTAATTTACTTTTGGAAGTCTACTGTAGGGTTAATAGGAATGCTTCTTTAAATGTGAAATGTCTTTTGTAAATATGCATTTGTGACTTTCTTCAACTGAGAGATTGCACCTTTTGGGTAATCTCAGCAATACAAGTCTCATTTTAAGTTGAGTGTTTTCATAGATACTATGTTGCTTACATAGCCACAGTTCACATAATTATTGCTGACTGTTCTCAGAAAACTGGGAAGAACAACAGTGAAAACTTCAACAGCAGTAATAATTGGTAGCCCTGTTTCATTTCTTTTCATGTCTCAGAATTTTTAAGTTCTTAATGCCTTAAATTCAAGTGAAAGGTACTACAGAATAAACAGTCATTACACACAGTAAAGTCTAAAGCAGACCACACACAGAGGAGCAGAAAACTGCTCCCTGTGCTGGTAAGATTCAACTTGTCTTCATCCTGGTGAAAACAGGCTGTGGCACGAAGTGACCCCGTCCTGACAGCTAGTGCTACCGTGGGCTGCACTCTTCCCTGGAACAGCTGTCAGCTGGGTGGTGGGTGCTGCTAGTTCTGCTCAGACTGTTTCCTATACTGTTGGATTTGAGGTTTTTTGACCACTTTTCAGATTTCAAACAGTTATTATTGAGTTATAAGAGGTTTCTGTCATCACCTGAGGCGTTAATGTGATGTGTCAAAGATCGTTGTGTTGAACTGATCTACACTGTAGGTGGGCTGTGCTTGCCTCTGTTACAGCTTTGTTTCTTCAGAGTAGGGACACCAGACTGAGTTACAGGGCCCAGACTTGGCTATAGGAAGTAGGGACTTCATTCCCTACTCTTCATGGTACCCCTCACATACGGTTGCAGGTTCAGAAGAAGGCAGACATGGTGAACGAAGACCTGCTTAGTGACGGAACCAGTGAGAATGAATCTGGATTTTGGGACTCCTTCAAATGGTAAATTGGCACCATTAAAAATAAAAGTATTATTTTTAAGAAAAAACTGAGATACAAGCCCCATCCCTCCCTTTTTTTGAGTGTAAGAATCCTGTGAGGGCCTTTCAGAGTCTGTGCTCTGCAGCGAATTGTGCACTTCTACTTAGAGTAGATGGGTGTTTCCCATGGACGAACTGAAGGAGGGTCCTGTCCCCGCATGGGGTAGTTAATTCTCCACTCTCACTGGGTGGTACCTGTCCTTCAGAGAGCCCAGTTTACTTCCCATTGAGTGGCTCGCATTCTGTGGGATGGCCTGCATTCAGTTTGTTTCTGAAGCTACGCGAGGCCTTGCAGACAGCATTCTCTTCACTATCCTGTGGTGGCGTGGCTCCTGTGTGCCCTCCCTGGGCGCCAGTGGATGCTTCGCCAGCTCCCCCTGCATCTCCCTCTAGGGGAGGATCTGGAATGGGAAACACCGTCTCCATAGCTCTCTCCTTAAAGGGCTGTGTGTCTTACCAGCATTTCAAGGGTTCTTGTTTTTACTTTTATTATTACAGGGGCTTTTCGGGAGGACAGAAGACTGAAGAAGTGAAACAAGATAAAGATGACATAATTAATATTTTCTCTGTGGCATCTGGTCATCTCTATGAAAGATTTCTTCGGTTAGTCATATTGATTATTTCAGTGCATTATGAATGAGTTTGTCACAGTATTATTTAGAGAGTAAGAGAGTAAGTGTTTCATGGTGTTCTGTCCATCATGATTCTGTATATTCGAAGCACTCTGAGGATTGTGAATGTACAGTTGTATTTGTTTTGCTCTGCCAGCCTCATAAAGTCCAGTTGTATGGTGAGTGTGTCTGTGTGGATATTACAAGGCTGTAAACCTTTGATACCACCATGCACACATTATAAATGATGGTGTTTCATTGGCCACCACCCAGAGGTTACAAAGTTAGCACAGAGTGTATAGTGGAACAGGGCCATGGACCTGCCGCCTAAGGATGCATAGACACATAGAGCTAGGAGTGATCTTAGTTCTGACAAAGAATGCCTCTGTTTTACAGACAGATTCAGAGGGTGAAGGGACTTGCCTTCACCCAGTGGCTGCTGGGGGAAGGCTCGGCTGTGAATATGCTCTTTTGCTTGAGAGTGACTTTCCTCATGCCAGGGTTCATTTTATTTTTAATTTTCCATGACAAATCTAGTATAGCAAATAATTAAGCTGTCATTTTACCCAGGTCCAACCTTCTATTTCCAAGAAATAATAACTGACCTAAAATAGTAATGTCAAATGTTAGTAATAACTCAATTTAATTAAATTCCTTGATTCAGTGTGTTTTTGTAGTAGGGAGATCCTGACGCTGTAGCCACGTGCCCTCCCTTGGCCTCTTCCTGCTCTCCTCACTAGCAGGGTCTCCAGGATAGGCTCTGGGGGCAGTGCAGTCACACAGAGCCGCTGCGGCTTTCAGGTTTTCTTTTCAGAATCGTGGAGTTCATTAGCCACAACCTCCATTATTCTTGTGTACCATAGTTAATATGGCAGCAGGAGGCAGAGTATTTAAAGATGTAACATGATGAAAACATCTGCCTTTGTCAGTTAGGTATATTTTTATAGGTGAGAAATACTTTCTTTTCCGTTCAGTGATAACTTTATCATAAGTGCAGTTTTCCATTTTCCCTTACTAAGGGTCTCTTTTTGCCATCAGCTCTGCCATGAAAAACATTTATCAGTCTTACAATCGACTCTACTCAGTTTTGTTGAGATTAAAAAGCATTGGACAGTTATTACTGATTATTATTTGCTTTTGTTTGACAGTATAATGATGCTGTCAGTACTGAAGAACACCAAGACGCCTGTGAAATTCTGGTTCTTGAAGAATTATCTGTCCCCCACATTTAAGGTTTGTTCTCGTGGGAGAGGGAAGGAGATGTGGTGGCACAATACTTTCTTGGGTTCCATAGCTCAGTGCATACTGTGTGTTGCTTAGTCTTCTAGCCTGGACTGTTTTGGGGGGGAACAGTCATTGTAAAACCAAACAAAATTATGACCTGTTTGAAGTTTGGGTAACATAGGAGGAGAATCTGTATCTTTATATATTTTTTAATTAAAAATTTTTTTTTAGGTAGTGAGAGAGTGCAAGCAGTTGAGAGGGACTGTGGGAGGCAGAGGGAGAGAATCTTAGGCAGGCTCTATGCTCAGTGTGGAGCCCAGCATGGGGTGGGATCCCACAGCCCTGGGATCATGACATGAGCCAAAATCAAGAGTCAGATGCTCAACCAGTTGAGTCACCCAGTTGCCTCTGAATCTCTGGTTTTGATGAACTATTATTCTCTTCCTGTGAGCATGTATATTCTAGTTTAATTAGAAACCATAGGGCTGGTTTCCAGTGGGGAGGATTATTCGTTGTCTGGTGACCAACAGTGATCTCTGGAAGTGATGTTTCATCTGTGCAACATGAAAAATCGACTTGGAAAGGTTTCTGCTTTATTTACATTAGCTAGTATTTGTCATCTAAATTTGGTTTGTTTGTGCTTTTGTTGTTGTGGTTCTATAGAAGTTCTACACAACTTTTATTCAGTAATTCACTTCTGGTCCTCTGAAGGTACTTGTATTTAGGATCTGAAAAACTTAAAAACACATTTGTTCAGAATGTTTGGATCTGCCATGTTATTCCCTGGCTTAGGCCCAGGTCTGAGAAAGTCTTTGAGTCAAGCTCAAAACATGTTTTACTGTAATTAAATTTTGACAAATATAGTTCATTTCCATAAAACACACAGACATACACACACACACACAGAGGTAAACCTAAAAGCCTTCATCAAAAGATTTGTCATTTCATGTGGTAATCAGAAGTCCTGAAGAAATAGGGGATTTGGCAAGTTTGTGTTCTTTTAGTCACAGGTGAGTCAGGGTCTGATTTCTATATTAAACTGCTGTTGTGGTAAATATGTTTCACTTGTGCCGTAATCATGGTGGCAGACTTAATATTAGAGAGTCGCTTTTCTTCATCAGATAAAAATGGTTGTCTGTTGTTCGCTGTGTCCAAAAACAGGAGTTCATCCCTTATATGGCAAATGAGTACAATTTCCAGTACGAGCTTGTTCAGTACAAATGGCCCCGGTGGCTTCACCAGCAGACTGAGAAGCAGCGCATCATCTGGGGCTATAAGATCCTCTTCTTGGATGTGCTCTTCCCCCTGGTGGTTGACAAGTTCCTGTTTGTGGATGCTGATCAGGTGAGCTCCTAGAAGCCAGCTTTGAACAGTTTGTATTAGATTAAACTTCCTTCTCCTTTTTAAATGATTGTACTTTTCTAGTTACAGAAAAATGTGTGCTTCGGTTACATTATTTAGGATATATGAAAAGATCCACCCAGGTGTGGTCACTTTAAAATTTGATTTGATGTTCCTCCTTTTCATCTTTTTTTCTCTACCTTTTTTTACATAGTTATGATTACATCATGTATGTAGTTTTGTGTCTTAATTCGTTTAACGTACAGACGAAAAACTGGAAGATTGAGGTTTAACAGTGCTTGTCTTCATTAATTACCCAAAAGCTAGGAGTTATTGGCATGGTAAGAGAAAGGAAGCTCTACCAGATAGATGCCTAGCTTTGACAATTTGGAACTTCTCTGATATTCTCCCTCCTGTCAAGATTTGACCTGAAAGGAACACACTGTGATCATAGAGCATACAAACTCAAAAAGTGTTAATATAGTTCTTTTTTACAACCTCCTCCTTTTCCGTGAGCCAGCTGAAACCTGAGGTAATTATTTGGATGGACGTGATAGAACACGTGCAAAGGTCATGCGGCCAGAAACTTCATCCACCCCTTTGGGGTGCCCTGCTCCCCTGGCTCCCTGTGTCACAGCTGGCTCGACCTGGAGCATGCTTCCTGGATTCTCAAAGAAGCACACTGAATCTTTGTGGAGCATTTGTTCTGTGTCATATGTTAATTCATGTAATGCTGTGAGGTCTCCATTACAGACGGGGAAACTCCGTCACAGAGAAGCTAAGCAGTGTAAATGTTTCACTTCTACCTTTTGGAATACTTAGAGTACTGTGTGCCAACCACTGTGCAATGTCTAACATGTTAGTGAAGGCAGCCATGAATCAGTTGGGGGGTCTGGGCTGCGCCTGGGTCTGCTGCTGGAGCCTGTGCTGTTAACCTCAGAGCTGCCCTCTGTAATGTCTCACTGAGACTGTGCTTTAAGAAAACTGCTATCTGCCTGACTGTTTAACAAATGACTTGATCTTTTTTTCTCCAGATTGTACGAACGGATCTGAAAGAGTTAAGAGATTTCAATTTGGATGGTGCTCCTTATGGCTATACTCCTTTCTGTGACAGCCGAAAAGAAATGGATGGATACAGGTTCTGGAAATCAGGGTACTGGGCCAGTCATTTGGCTGGGCGAAAGTATCATATCAGGTACTGGAAAAGGAGTATTCCCAATGCTGTTTGATTTTCTTTTCTTAAAAAATTAATTTTACATATTTGAAGTTGTGAATAGGTAATACATTATTGTGGCTCAAAAACAAAAATTATAAAAATATACTATGAAAAGCCCTCCCAGTTCTGTCTTCTACCTAATTCCCACTCCTATCACAGATGACATCGTCTATTAATTTACTGCAGTATGTCCTTCCAGAGCTTCTTTTTTTTTTTAATGTTTATTAAAACATTAGAGAGAGAGAGAGAGAGAAAGGGGGAGAGGGAGAGAGAACACAAGCAGGGGAGGAGCAGAGATGGAGAGAGAGAACCCCAAGCAGACTTTGCACATTGTGCAGAGCCTGATGCAGGGCTTGAACTCACAAACCATGAGGTTGTGACCTGAGCTGCAATTAAGAGTCAGGTGCTCAATCAACTGAGCCAACCAGGAGCCCCTAGAGTTTCTTGATTCTTACATAAACAACTAGACTTCTTTTTTTACACAAAATATACCATTATATTTATAGTTTTGTGCCTTGCTTTATTTACTATCTTGAGTAGATCTTATATCAGTCAATGTGTTGAGAGACCTTCCTTCTTACATCTGCATTTTATTCTGGTATATGTGGGTTATTTATGGCCTTTTGTTGTGACATACAGTGTTGCAGTGAATAATTAAATACATCATTTGGTGTATTTCAAAGATATCTGTAGGACAAATTCCTAGAAGTAAAACTCCTAGGTCAGACTGTGTAAAATTGCATTATCTGCTCTGGACAGGGTGTGGTTTGGAAGATCTGGAAGGTCTGGGGATGTGTAGGAAGCAGCATTTACAGAGATGAATGTTGAGGTTTGGGGATTTCTCTATCATTAGTTATGTCGTTGGTCCAGAAGATCCATAGCAGTGTGGGATTCGTTTCCCAGCAACATTTAAAACATTATAAGGCTACTTTAGACTGATGGTCAACTAATCTGCTGACCTTTGGTTGAAGTTTTCGATTGTCAGAGACTTAAGGCAGCTAAATAAGGAAGGCAGTTGATTAAGAAAGAGTGACAAAAGTGAGCTTATGGCAGAGTATACATTTTGCAGTCATTTCCTGCTACAGCTCCACTGGGAGGCCAGGGCTCACCTTTTCAAAAAGAGGACAGAAAGTTTGCCTGGTGCCCATTACTCAGTGCGGTTACTCTTTCTGCCATAATCCGTGGTTATAACAAGCAGTTCTTCTCTATCTAGTGCACTGTATGTCGTGGATCTGAAGAAGTTTAGGAAAATAGCTGCTGGTGACAGACTCAGGGGACAGTACCAAGGTCTGAGTCAGGATCCTAACAGCCTTTCAAATCTTGATCAAGTAAGTGGCTGTATTTTTGGTTAACATTTGCAGTGATGGGTTTGCAATATTATGCCAGAAATGTATTGTTTTCCTCTCAAATCTCTCCTCTGCGGAACAATGTTTTGTTTCTTCATGGACAGGAATATGTTTTGGATACCTAGTTTCACATATTTCATTTTGCTTAAGTGTGTGTTAAACATTTTAAAATCTTCATTGTGATATTTAGCACCCATAAAAGAAAACATACAAAACAAAACTATGCCAATATATACATATTCACATGCATCAGTGAATTACCACAGAGTTAATGCGCATATTCCACCATCCAGTTTAACGAGTAGAACATTACTGAACCCCTGCAGCTACCCTTCTTCTCTAATAAAAGTACCTAGCATCCTGACCTTTGTGGTAATCACCCTGATGCTTTTCTATATAGAATTACTATTTTAACATGTATCCTTAAATACCGTGGTTTAGTGTTGCCTGTTTGTTTTTTCTCCCTACCTCAGTTGTATCTTAAAAGATGTGCTCTCTTAAGTCGGATTTCTTTTGCTCAACATTTTGTTTGTGTGATCCATCCATGTTGGTGAGTGTAGAGGTACCACGCTTTGTTTATCTATTCTACATTTGGGCTGTTTTCCATTTTTATCTCCATGGATTTTTTTTTAAATTTTTTTTAATGTTTTATTTATTTGTGATAGAGAGACAGAGCATGAGAGGGGGAGGGTCAGAGAGAGAGGGAGACACAGAATCCGAAGCAGACTCCAGGCTCTGAGCTAGCTGTCAGCACAGAGCCTGACGCGGGGCTCGAACCCACGAACATGAGATCTGACCTGAGCTGAAGTCGGAGGCTTAACCGACTGAGCCACCCAGGCGCCCCTCATTTTTATCTACATGGATATTGCTGCTGTGATCACTCATGCACCTGTGCTGCACATGTGCACATATTTCAGGTGTGTGCATGGCTACATGTGGATTTTTGGGTTATCAGATTTGTGTATTTATCTTGACTAGATGATCCCAAACAGTTTTCCAAGGAAGGTCTAATTTCTTTGCCCATAAGCTCTGTAAGAGTTCTTGTTGCTCCATGTTTTGACCGGTACTTACTGTCAATCTGTTAATATGGTATATGTGAACTGCCATCCCATGTGGCTTTTATTTGGAGAGTTTATCACATGTGCATCTAATATAATTATTAGTGAAGTAGGATTTACATCTGCCATTTTAATTCCCTTGTTTCTTCTGTGTATTTTTTACTTATTTTCTCAATGGTTGTCCTGATGATTACCATTAACGTTTTAATTTATGACAATTTAGTTTGGGTTAATAATAACTTAAATTCAGTAGTATACAAAAACTGTTCCTGTAGAGCTGTGGTTCCTCCCCCACCGGCATACTTTCATTATCGTACAGTTTGCATGTTTATACATTATATGTCCATCAACAAAGATTTATAATTATTACTGTTTGTAATTGTTTTTAAACCAGGGGGGAGAAGGGACTCTAAATGAGAAATACATTGATACTATCTTTTATATTTACCTATTTACCTTTACTGGTGCTTTTTACTTCTTCCTGTGGATTTGAGTTACTGTCTAGTGTCCTTCATTTCAGCCAGAGGACTCACTTTAGCATTTTTGAGAGAATGGCTCTGGAGCTACAGACCTCTTAGGGAATGTGTGAATTTCTCCTTCAGTGTTTTGGATGAATAGTTTTGCTGGATATAAAATTCTTGCTTAACACTTTTTTTTTTCCTTCTCATATTTTTCTTTGAATATTTTGTTCCACAGCCTTTTGGCCTGTATGTTTTGTGATGAGAAATTAGCTGTTAATCTTGAGAATCCCTTAGCTGATAAGTCACGATCTCCAGTCTTTTGGTAGGTTGATTATGATGAAGCTAGGTTGGGTCTCTTGAGTTTATCCTACTTGGAGTCCATTGAACTTCATGAATGTTTAGATTAATGTTTTTCACCAAATTTGAGAAGTTTTATTTCTTTAAGTATTATATCTACCTCTTTCTCTCTCCTCTTAGGACTCCCATGGTATATGTTGGTATATTTGATGGTTTCCCACAGTTCTCTGAGGCTATGTATTTTTCTTCATTCTTATTTTTGCTCCTGGATAGTCTCAAGACTGGATAATCTCAATTGATTTATCTTCACGTGACCTGATTCTTTTTTTTTTCTGCTGCTGAAACCTGTGGTTGAATCTATCTAGTGAATTTTCATTTATTTAAACGATTATGTTTTCAACAATAGATTTTTCTGTTTGGTTCTTTTGTATAATTTCTATCTCTTTATTAAGAGTCTCTAATTTTTTGTAACATAATGCTCATACTTGGCTTTAGTTCTGTTAGATATGATTTCATTTGTTCCTATTTGAACATATTTAAGATACCTCATATAAATTCCTTATGTCTGGGACTCCATAAGTATGGTTTCTATTGATTGCTTTTTCCCCTTGTATATGGGTCTTGTATATTTGGCATTCTGCATGTCTCATTTTCTTTTTTTTTTTTTTAAATTTTTTAATGTTTTATTTATTTTTGACACAGAGAGAGACAGAGCATGAGAGGGGGAGGGGCAGAGAGAGAAGGAGACACAGAACCGGAAGCAGGCTCCAGGCTCTAAGCTGGCTGTCAGCACAGAGCCTGACGCGGGGCTCGAACCCATGAGTATGAGATCTGACCTGAGCTGAAGTTGGAGGCTTAACCGACTAAGCCACCCAGGCGCCTCTGTCTCATTTTCATTAAAATTGAACATGTCAAGTAATATAGTGTGGCAACTCTGGAAATCAGTACCCCCCCCCCCTGGGTTTATTGCTGGTGCTTATTATAGTAGTGGTTTGTTTGGGGATTTCTAAACCAGTTCTATGAAGTGTGCATATTTCGTCTGCCTGCTCAGCTTAGTGGTCAGCTAAAATTGGACAGAGATTTCCTTAAGTTTTCAAAACCACCAAGACTTCCAGTCTTTGCCAAAGGCCTCTGGGTGTACATTGGGACACACCCTCAACAGTCAGCCAGGGAGTTTACAGGTGTACCTTAGCCTGCAATTTTGTTGCATAGGGCTTCAAGATGAACAAGAGGTGAGAGCTTATGGCTTTATTAGGTCTTTCTTACTTATGCAACACAGAGCATGCTCAGAGCCGTACATGTGTGCATGGCCTTTTGTCTTCCCAGGAATCTGTCTTCTTTTCAAAGCCTTCTATGGATATCTCATTCTTCAGTATTTCCTGTTAAGATTTTTGCTTAATATATTCTTTGCTCCATCTCAGACAGCCTCAGAAAGCTTAATACAGTCTTCAAGAGCTGCCAAAGAGAAGCTTTTAGCATGGAGTAAGTTCAAGTGAGATTGAATAGAGACAGGTCTATACAGTATGGGCTTCAAATGATGGCTCTGCTTTTGGAATGAAGCTTGAAAGACCTGCAGCCTTGTTCTCCTTACTCCAGTAGGGCCATGCAGGCTGTTGTATTTTGAGACTGATGGGGACCAGGAGAATGGGAATAGGAGAAGTCCAAATGCCTTAAAGTTCACTCTTCTTATCAACATTCAACCATTTTTTGTTCACTTTTACTTGCTCCATGGGTTGCTGCAAGCCTTTGGTTAATTTTCAAAGTTCTGCAAAAAGTTGATTCTATTTTTGTCATCTTTTTGGTTGCTTTTATTAAGAGGAAGATTTTCAGGGGCGCCTGGGTGGCTCATTCCGTTGAGCGTCCGACTTTGGCTCAGGTTATGATCTCATATGATCTCTTCATGGGTTCAAGCCCCGCATTCGGCTCTGTGCTGACAGCTAGCTCAGAGCCTGGAGCCTATTTTCAGATTCTGTGTGTGTGTGTCTCTCTCTCTGACCCTTCCCTGCTCATGCTGTCTCTCTCTCTCTCTCTCTCTCAAAAATAAATAAAAACATTTAAAATAAAAAAAAAAGGATTTTCAGAGCTCCTTACTCTGCCGTTTTTGTTGATGTTGCTCCTCATTGAGGTTTTATTTTGCACTTCCATAATTAACATAATGTAGTTGCATACCATTTTGTGTATTTATGGTCATTTAAATATTCTGTTGTGATATGCTTATTTAAATACTGTAAAACCTTGGTTTCATTCCAGAAACATGCTTGTAATCTAAAACACTCATATGTCAAAGTGAATGTCAAGAACCATTGACTCAGTTGTGATCATGGGACAGTCAGCCTCACATACTGCATGTATTGCAAAACACCACTTATTTATCAGGTTAAAATTTATTAGAAATGTTTGCTCATCTTCCAGAATGCTCACAGAACAAGTTACTCACAATCCAAGGTTTTACTGTATTTAGGTTATTTGAAATTTGACTTGATTTATGGGCATTCTTTATATATATTAATCCTTTGTGGTATGTGTTGCAAAATTTTCTACTTTAACTCTCTTAATGGTATCTTTTGTTGTCAAGCTCATCAGTGTTTTCTGTTATGGTTACTGCTTTTTGACCCCTATTAAGGTCACAAAAGATATTTTTAAAGTAGGAGCTTTATATTTCTTTCACATTTAAATCTATATTCCAGTAGAAATTTGTTTTATATATGGTGTGAAATAGATTTCAACTTTCACCTTTTATGTGCATATACAGTTATGTCCGTTTATTGATGTTCTTGTTTAATGAAGTGCACTGCTCTACAATGCTGTATTTGTCCGATATGAAGTACTCATGTATGCATGAGTCTGTTCTGGGTCTTATAGTTTATGAATGACCTATTTTGTCTGTCTTAACATCCATACACAAATACTTCAATTTACTGTAGTTCTGCATATAAGAAGTCATGATATCCAGTAAATCAAGTCCTCCTACCTCCGTTCTCCAAGAATGTCTTAAGAGTATTCTTTGTCCTTTATTTCCCATATACATTTTAGAATGAGCTTGTCAAGTTTAGGTGGAAAAAAAACACTTCTGGGGATTTTATTTTTTATTTATTATTTTTTTAAATTTCTGTTTATTGTTATATTTTGAATATTAAAAATTTTTTATTTTGACATTTTTTAATGTTTGTTTACTTTGGAGAGAGAGAAAGAGTGTGAGTTGGGGAGTGGGGGAGAGAAGGAGACACAGAATCTGAAGCAGGTTCTAGGCTCTGACACGACACTTGAACTCATGAATTGTGACATCATGACCTGAGCGAAGTTGGTCGCTCAACCAGCTGAGCCACCCAGGCGCACCTATGATTTTATATTTGGTTTGTGTTTAATTTCTCATTGTTTTCCTCATAGAGATCTTGTATATCTCTGTTAAGAGTTATTTTTAAAAACTTTCATTTGTTTGTTGCTGATATCTAGAATTGCAGTTGATTTTTTTCATTTGTTATATTTGGCTGCCCTACTGATCTGTAGATACTTTTGTATTTTCTATATATGTAAGCATATCATTTACAAATAATGGCAGTTTTACTTTTTCTTTTCCAGTCTCACATAATTTTTTTTCCTTTCACTGTTTACTGGGACTTCCATAATGTTGAACAGAAATGTTGATAGTGGACATTCTTGACTCAGAAAGAAAGTTTTCAGCATTTCACCACCAAGTGATGTGTATTGTGGATATTTTGTTGCTACCTCTTATTCAGATTAAGGAAGATCCTTTTATTTCTAGTTTCCTACTTTTATTTTTTACTTTATTTTTCATTTGGGGCCGGGCCGGCCCTCCCTACATGCCCTGCTTTGCCCTGCCAACCGCTTGGTGCCCCCACAGCCTTGAGGCCCTGCTTCTCCTCATGTGCCCCATGCTTCAGACCCCAGGCCGCACCACCAGAAGTCTAGTTTGCTACTAGAAAAAAATCACTGGTGTTAAATTTTGTATGTTTTTGATATTTGCTGAGATTATATGATTTTTCTTTTATTCGATAATATTGTTTAATTATATACCTAAATACAATTTCTGAATTATATAATCCAGCTTGGTCATGATTTATTATTCTTTTTTATATATTCTGGGATATTTTTGTGCATAGTATTTATTTAAGAATTTTACATTTATGGGGGGCCTGGGTGGCTCAGTTGGTTGAGCGTCTGACTTTGGCTCAGGTCATGATCTTGCAGTTCATGGGTTTGAGCTCCATGTTGGGCTCTGTACTGACAGCTCAGAGCCTGAAGCCTGCTTCAGATTCTGAGTCTCTCTTTCTCTCTGCCCCTCCCCTGCTCACACTCTGTGTCTCTCTCTCAAAAATATAACTTAAAAAATTTTTTTTTAAAATAATTTTGCATTTATGTTTTTGTGTGATATTAGCTTGTAATATCTCTGTCAGATTTTGGTATTGAGGCAGTATTGGCCTAATAAAATGAGTTGGGTTTTGTTTTTTTCTTTTTTCATTTGCCAGTTATTGGTTTGTATATGGTTGGCCTTATTTCTTTTTAAATGTTTGGTAGAATTCACTAGTGAAGCCTAATAGAAATTTATTTGTGTTTAAGTTATGACTTCATTTTCTTTAAGAGTTATGGGACGGACTGTTCACATTTTTAATATACTACTATAATGAATGCTTTTGTTAAGGTGTCTTTAAATTTACTAACATATCATCATGAAGTTGTTTATACCACCCTCTCATTTTTTAAAATTGAAATGTAAGGGCCCCTGGATGGCTCAGTCAAGTTGAGTGTTCAACTTAGGCTCAGGTCATGATATCACAGTTTGTGAGTTCAAGCCCTGTGTTGGACTCTGTGCTGACAGCTCAGAGCCTGGAACCTGCTTCAGATTCTGTCTCCCCCTCTCTCTCTGCCCCTCCACTGCTCATGCTCTATTCCCTCTTGAAAATAAAAACTGTAAAAAATATGTAAAAAATAGCACTGAGATATAGTTTTTACATAGTGACATGTTCAGGTTGTGAGTGCACTGTGTAATCAGTTTTGGAAAATGTGTATCAAGAGCCAGAATGCTTTCATCGCTTCAGTAATCTTTTTAAAGTCTGTTGGATTTATATTCTCTCTCTCTTTCTATGTTTTTTTTTTTAATTTTCTGACATTATTTTCTCTTTTTCTTTATTACCTCACCAGGAATTAATTAAAGAAACAGCTTTTGGGGGCGCCTGAGTGGCTTAGTTGGTTGGGCGTCCCACTTCTTGATTTCAGCTCTGGTCATATCTCATGGTTCTTGAGAACAAGCCTCATGTCGGGCTCCTACTGACTGTGCAGAGCCTGGCTAGGATTCTCTGTGTGTGTGTGTGTCTGTCTCTCTGTCTCTCTTTCTGTCCCTCTTCTGCTTGCAATGTATGTGCTCTCGCTCTCTCACTCAAAATGAATATATATTAAAAAAAAAAAAAGAAACAGCTTTTAGTGTTTTTTATACTGTGTTTCTTTTCTGTTTCATTAATTTGTTCTTTATTTTGCTTACCTTTTACTTTATTTTAGTTCATAATTTTTAGTCTTTTCTAACATGCATTTGAGACGATCAGATTCTTTCAGTAGGACTTTGCATTCCGCATGTTTTATGTGTAGCATTTTCTTTGTCATTTGGTACAGTATATTTCTAGTTTCCAATGTGATGTTGTCTTTGATTCTTGAGTTATGTAGAAATGATTCCAAATACACAGGGATTTTCTAGTTACATTTTTGTTACTAATTTGTAGCTCAGTGGCTTTATGGTTTGAGGATTTCTTCTATGATTTCAGACATATGAAGTTTGTAGAGATTTACTTTTTGACCTAAACATGATCAGTTTTGGTAAACATTTCATTTGGTTTTTTATATTCTGAAGATATTAGGTATAGTCCATTAGGTCATATTATGTGTTTTTTGTCTATTTTTCTATTTCTATGCTTAGAGAATTGTATTAAAAATATTTTTCTGTATTGTGATAGCTTCCTCATCTCTGGTTTTGTCAAATTTTGCTTAATGCAAATTTTTAGACTTTATTAGGTGCCTAAAACTTAGAAGTATATATATCCTACAAATGAACTTTCAGTGATTTTTGTTGGGAAAGTGTACTTCACCCGGTAATAGTACATCTGTGCCAGCTTTCTTTTGGGTTATGGTATATTGTTTTTATCCTTCTGTTTTCAATTTTTCTTTATCCTTATGTTTTAGTTCTATTTAAAAAAATTTTTAACGTTTATTCATTTTTGAGAGACAGAACAGCATGATCGGGGGAGGGGCAGAGAGAGGGAGACACAGAATCCAAAGCAGGTTTCAGGCTCTGAGCTGTTAGCACAGAACCTGACATAGGGCTGAAACCCACAAACTGTGAAATTATGACCTGAGCCAAGGTCAGATGCTTAACTGACTGAGCCACCCAGGCGCCCTGAGACTTTTCAATTTTTAAGTAATGTCTACACCCAATGTGGGGCTCAAACTCACAGCCTGCAGAACAAGAGTCACATGCTTCACTGACAGACAGCCAGGAGCCTCTTGAACTATATACATTTTACATTATACATCTTTTAATGCTTATCCTAGAGATTGCAGTATGCACTTCTGACTTCGCAGAGGCTAATATTAATTGGTATATTTGCTCCTACCACACAGTGCAAAAACATTAGAACATTAGAAATAGTGCTTTTCAGATTTTAGCATACATAAAAGATTCACCTGGAGAACTTATTGAAGCATTAATTCCTGGGTCCCATCCACATAGTCCAGTTCAATAGGTATGTTGTTGGGCCTAAGAGCCCGCGTTCCCAGCAAGCTCCCTGCTGCGTCTGCATACGTTTCAGGAATCCTGGCCTTAGAATTCACTAACTCCGTTTATCCTTATCCCAGCTTGAATGCCTGTTGCCTGTATTTAGATATCTCTGTATTTTAAACCCCAGATGATAGTCTCCTACAGTACAAGCATTTTCTATTTAGATTCGCTCCTGTGGTTGCCCTACAATCTCTGCATTTCTGAGCTTCCATATAGGGTTATTTTCCTTCTGCCTAAAGAATATCCTTTAATTTTCCTTAGTGTAAATTCACAGTGACATTTTCTTTCAGTTTTTGTCATCTGCAAGTGTCTTTATCTTATCTGTAATATTAGGTATAATTCAGGTAACACAAAATTTACCATTTGAACTGTATTTAAGTGGACAGGTCAGTGGTGTCAAGTGCATTAACAGTGTTGTGCAGGTGTCCGTCTCCAAAAGGTTTTTGTCATCCCAAACCAAAACTCTGTACCCAGTAAACAGCAGCTTCCCCCCTTCCTCCCTCCAGTCCCTGACAACCTCTATTCTGTTTTCTGCCTATAGGAATTTGCCTATTCTAGGTACTTTTGGAATCATAATATTTTTCCTTTTTGTGCCTGGCTTATTTTACTTCATATAATGTTTCCAAGTTTCATCCATGTCATAGTGTCTATCAGGATTTCCTTCCTGTGAAGCTGGAAGAATTTTCCATTGTTTGTGTGTGTGTGTGTGTGTATTGTGTATCCATTCAGATGTTGATGGACATTTCACTATTTCCATCTTTTGACTATTGTGAGTAATGCCTCTATGAACATTGCTGTACAAGTGTCTGTTTGAGTCCCTGTTTCCTTTTGTGCATATACCCAGAGGTGGAATTTCTGGATCATATTGGCTGGTTGTATCTTAAGACATTGCAACATTTTATTGCTTCAAACTCAAAAGTTTTCCTGAGAGAAAGGCTTCAGAGCATATAATTAGCTTGAAAACATGTCAGCTTCCTCGATTTGGGATCAAGCCTCAGTTGACAAGGTTGATTTAGAGCTTACTTTATGCAAAGCTGTAAAGTATCAAAACCATACTCTATGCTTAGTTAACTTTCAGGAGACACTAGTATTTTTTCTTAAAATTGCCCTCATGGAGAGAAGTCTAAGTGTAGGTTATTTGTGAGTTTTTAGCTAAAGTTTTTCAGGTGCTTATCATATGTAGGTGCTTTAGGAATCCTCTAAACTTTAGTTTTACAAAACATCACAAATAAATATTTTAGCTTCTCAAAAGTTTTTAGTAGACCCTTTCAGTTCTAAAAAATTGTGATTGGTATGTGATATGTAATGAGCAGCTGTCATCACTAGTTTGCTCTGCCTTTATTTCAGTTTCCCCCAGAATGTAAGATTGTTGTGTTTTATCTTCTTTTTACTAAACAGGATTTGCCCAATAACATGATCCATCAGGTGCCAATTAAATCACTCCCTCAAGAATGGCTTTGGTGTGAAACGTGGTGTGATGATGCCTCTAAGAAAAGGGCAAAAACAATAGATTTGGTAAGCTGTCTGTGGCTCTCTCTCCATCCTAGTCCAGTGTGGTTTATGACGGACACACAGACTCCTAGTTAGTCTTCTCTGCAGTTGTGCGTTTGGGGGAAGGTGGCACATCTTACAGTGACGTCCGCAGATCTCTGCTGCCTGCTGCAGGCAGCCAGGTCCGCTGGTGTCTGCCAGGGCAGTTTCACTACGTGAAATCAGTGAAGTTACTGCGTGTCTTATGGGTCATCTCTGGGCCCTGTAATTTTACCGAAGGAACTTTCCTTTCCTGCTTTCCAGTCCCCCCCTACGATTTTGTAGATTTTGTAGAAGCTTTATGTGACCCACTACTGCACTGCTCCTGCTGGCCTGTCATTGGTTCTTCAATGTTGTTCTCTTTGTTCAGCTGGGACTAAGAATCCAGGAACAGACAGGCCTTTGAACTCTGTATAATGTGCCCTGTCTTCAGTTTGGGTGAAGTGTGTGATTTGGGTTTTCACAGTGTAACAATCCCATGACCAAAGAGCCCAAGCTGGAAGCCGCGGTTCGGATTGTCCCAGAGTGGCAGGACTATGACCAGGAGATCAAGCAGCTACAGACCCGGTTCCAGAGGGAGAAAGAGGCAGGAGCACTGGACGAGGCGGGGCCAGCGCAGCAGCCACGTTGGGAAGGTAGGCCCCGTGTCCTTCCAGCCTTCGCATTTCTCATCTGTGTTTGTTGCCAAAAACAACAGAATAATGAATAAAAAGAGTCTCAGCCCTTCCATCCTGATATTAACTAGTGTATATTTTTATGTTCCTTTTTTAGTTGGCCCTCTAAACAGAATGTATTAATACAGTTGCTGCCTTCTTTTCTTTTCCCTTTTCTTCTTTTTTGATTTTTTTTGAGAAAAAATGCTTTAATTGAGATTACTGCTATTTAGGCTCATGAATTTTGTAATACATAAGCTAAGCCTGACATTATTTTGGGTATATTTTGTCAGATTCCTTGGTTTTTTATTATGTCTGTCCAGGCACTAGTAAATGAACATATTTAGGGTCAAGACAGAGTATATATTGATTTGGGAGGGAAAAAAAAGTGTTCTTTTAAAGAAGCAAATTGGAAGATGGAGTGTTTGTATTTAATTTAGGCTAAGAATAGAAGGGACTCAATCTTCATGTAGTAGCGTTTCTACTCTGTGTACATCTCAAATAGTATACAGTTGACAGAAATCATTAGAATACAAAAGTAACCATTTTTAACCTATTAATAAGCTGAATTCTAGATTTTTAACATTATTTGGCTCAAAACTAATTCTAAAAAATCAGCCATAGAACATGGATCTTGAATGACTCACCTAACATCCTGAAGACTGTACCATGTTGCTAAGGATCATGACCAAGCAGCTGGCTATTCAGCATAAAAATAATTCAGATTCACTAGTAACACCTGAAGGATTTCCATTGATACATGGGTAAAGAATGTACAATTCTGTTCAAATAAGAGGAAAACACAAATAATAAGTGAAGTTGAAAAAAATACTAGCCACATTAAAGGAATCTGTCATTAATACTCCATTCAGGGGCGCATGGATGGCTCAGTTGGTTAAACGTCCCAACTTTGGCTCAGGTCATGATCTCATGGTTTGTCAGTTCGAGTCCAACGTTGGGCTCTATGCTGGCAGCACAGAGCCTGGACCCTACCTTGGACTCTGTCTCCCTCTCTCTCTGCCCCTCCCCTGCTTGTGCTGTCTCTCTCTCTCAAAATAAACACTAAAAAATTAAAAAAAATTTATATATATACACTCCATTGAAAAACATGCAGATTGATACTGATAATGCCATTTGTTGGGGAGATGAGGAAAGTGCTCTTGGTCTACCTTACCAAAGCTCCATATATTAGAATGGTCCTTGTTAAAAAGCAGAAACCATTAACATGCTTGTACCCTCAATAATCCCTTTTTTGAGAGTTTACTTTAAGTTCACACAAGAAAAAAGTGATAAAAATTAAAAATTTGTTATTTAAAAACCAAAAAATTTTTAAATAAATTTTTTTATGTTTATTTTTGAGAGAGAGACAGAGTGCTAGTCGGGGAGGGACAGAGAGAGAGGGAGACACAGAATCCAAAGCAGGCTCCAGACTCTGAGCTGTCAGCACAGAGCCCAATGTGGGGCTCAAACCCACAAACTGTGAGACCATGACCTAAGCCAAAGTCAGATGCTTCACTGACTGAGTCACCCAGGTGCCCAAAACCAAATATTTTTAAAGTTTATTTTTTTATTTTGAGAGACAGTGCATGAGCAAGTGGGGGAGGGGCAGAGAGGGAGAGAGAAGCCCAAGCAGGCTCCATGCTGTCAGCACACAACCCTGTGTGAGGCTCAGTCCCATGACCGTGAGATCATGACTTGAGCCAACATCAAGAGTCAGATGTTTGACTGAGCCACCCAGGCTCCTCAGTAAATAAGTTTAAACACCCAAGAATAGAGAATGGTAAACGAGCTACACTTTTACTTAGGGAAATGTGTATATGTGTTATTAAATGAAAAAAGAAGAATCTTGACTAAAAATGTGTGTATTTTTACCAGAAATAAAGATTGTTATTTGCGAAAACAAGTTCTGCTGGAGTAGGAGGTATGTAGGTAGTTAGTTTCAGTGTTTTTAAAAACAAAAAGGTCTTTTTTATTTGTTTTTATATGTTTTTACTCTTAAAATATTTGTACTCCAAACCAAAGCTCCTAAAAATTTCAAAAAAGAGATAAAATAGAGGTGGGGCCACAGTTAACAGGTTATAGTAGCAGAAGAAACATCCAGTCTACATTTTTGTAACTTGAGGATAAACTATTTTATTTTCAATTGTTCTTCTTTTCCATAGGACCTCAGAAACGAGAAGAATTATGATCTTCATGAGAGGATTTGAAAAAACACTTTTTTTATAGTAAATGCTAGTTTTTTCTGATCTGTCTTTACAACTGCTGATAAACTGGCTGGGCAGGTGTGCCCCACCTTTTGATTCTGAGCATTTGATTTTGACTTCGGCACACCAGTGGGCTCTGGATCTTTGGAGTCAAGGCTCTATTGGATTTGTACCTCAGAGGAAGACAAGTGGCTGATCTTTTGGGGCTCTATAAAGAGCAATCTTTTAACCAGAAAGGAAAATGGCCGAGGAACTGGATGAGCATGAGTGTGTGGTGCCTACACCCAAGAGCACACACATGCTGCACCACCACAGGAAGCCGACCAGCCAGAGCCACCATGTTCTTCCTTACCTCAGTTTACTGGCAGCGGAGTACAGTCTGCAGCCTGCGCTGTGGTGGCAGAAGCTTGGTCCAAGGTCCACACACCTAGCGGTGTGTGCCGTGCCCACCTATGTCCTTGTGGTCTCTTCCAGCATTAGGGTCATTGCTAAATTGAAACCCAACCAACAATCATGTGTCTCTGAGAGTGGCTCCAGGCAGATTAATTTGGGGACAGGATGGGGTGGGTTGGGGTGAGGGTCGGGAACATATCTGGAGGAGGAGGACTTTGGGGTGTTTGGGGGGAGGTGAAGAAGATAGAAATTGGCCATTTCCTTTTATAAACCATCAGTACCATGTGACTCACTTGAAATGAAAACATTATTCTTATTCCCCACCCAACCCCAGTAAACTTTTTAACTAATTGTTTTGTAAATAATTTTTGTATTTGTGAAAGTCTTTGCTTTTTCTTCCCACTTAAAAAAAAATTATTGATTTCCTTACTGGATACAGCCATAGTGAGCCCTTCCGGTGATCATCTCAGGGGCTCCAGGCTCCCTCAGGAAGGCTGTCACATCATCCGCCTTCTGCTCCTCTGGGTGGGGGGGCGGGGGGCTCTCAGACCCAGGCAAAGTGGGTTCTGACTCTTCTCTACGAAGGACTCCTAGAGCTGAGAACAGGAGAGATGTTGTCTGTGTAATCCATGTTTCTCTGGACGCTGTCCTCTGTTCCTTTTAGTTTAGTGCTGCGGGCTGCTGATTTGCTGAGATTGCTGGCCCACCACCTGTTCTGACCACACATAGTTGCATCTTGAAGCAGCATTAGCCCTTTGGTCACTGCTTTTAGTGTCTTTTGGCCCAGAACGGCCCTCCTGGAGCAGCTTCTCCTGGTGACTAGGCAGTGTTGAGAGGCACCCACAGGGAGTCTCCTGCTGTGTTTTGGCCTACATGGGTGTGAGATTCTCGAATTTTTCCTCTGTCTGCCCAGGCTGCAGGGTCCATCAGCCAGAGCACGCCCATGGACTGCACTTCTTTCCAATGCAAACCATTTCATCCCTCAGATTTTGCCTGCTCTTTAGAAATGTGAGGAGGGGCTACAAATAAGCGCTGAATCCTCACTCTTCTAAGTCAGGGAATGTTGATTTGCAGTCTGTTTTAGAAATCAAAGTCTTATAGCAAATATCAAGTAATTTATTCCATAGTCACATAAGTAAAAGTTAGCTTAGGAGTCTCTCAGTCAGTCTGAAGGAGCTTAAAAATTCCATTAAATTTTGGGAAGAAGGGAGCTCAAATTTTTAGATATATTGATCCAAGACTGAAAAGGTCCCTCAGAATCATGGCTGTTGACAAAGGCCGTAGCCTGGGTCCCCCCTGCCCTGCTGCTCACTGGTCAGAGCCACTACAGGGATAGAATTAGAGCAAAACACATGTGTTCAGCCTCATCGTAGTTCAGAGAGGCATCTGCAGCCGCTGCTTCAGTCTATAGCCATGAATGGAACTCTGCACTTTCCGAGTTGATTTTCTGGGAGATTGAGCAGGAAATACTAAAGTCATTGGGGTGTGCTTTTTAAATGCTGGGTCCCTTGGGACATGGAGCGGGCCACCTTTCTCCATGTCTTTCCACCAGGTCTCTCCTGCACGTTCCACGTGTGCAAGGGACAGTGTGAAATCTGTTCTTTGTGTCCTATGTGTCCGCACGGCTCTTGTCCATCACCACCTTAAGCACAAGTCTTCCCAGGCGTCGATTCTAAACATGTAAGACTCGTTTGCTTCTGAAATGGTCTAGGGCCTTGCTTCCTTCTCTTGGTTCACCTGGCAACAGCATCTTTCAGGATGCACCTCTAATGATAATGATATCGTTTGATAGGAAATGATAATACCACTATAGTTTGGTCTTGGCCAGCTTTGTTCATCGACTCTACTGTGCGAAAGCAAATTGTGACTGAAAAGATAGAGATTTTTTTTTCCAAGAAGCAAAAATTGATTGCACTGAAGTGCTCAAGCTTCTGGAAACTGTTCACAGTGCATTGTTTTTAACCGTCATTCATATATAATTTCTTTTTTGTCTCTCATCATGCCATAATGAGAAATTTTCTTTGTGAATCAGTGCCAGAGTGATGTGAAATAATGTGACATGTCAGAATGACATGCAACAGTGTGAGATTGTGTGTTCTATGAACAGTGGTATTTGAGATCAAAACCCGTGCACACAGCCTGCTGCTGGAGCTGGGGGCTGGGGTGGGGCGGGGTGCCTTTGTTTTAAAATTGTACTTGATACTGATCACACTGAGAGTGATGACATGTTAGTTTTCCATAAGGCTGGTAAGGTGTAGAATTTCGAAATGTGGATTTCCAATGGAAACATACAGTTTGCCTGCCTATTGCATGTGTAAGCCTTACAGTAGACCCTTGTGTTTTGTGAACTCAGCTCATGGGAGAGCAAAATTTTACATATATTTCAGAAATCATTTCTAGGACTGGAGCTTAATGAACTCATGAACTCTTCTCTCCTCAAGTCCTTGTGTTACAAACCATGTGGAGGCTCTGTTTGAATGAACTGCTCTCTAGTTGCAGAGACACGGTCCCTGAACGAAAGGCCAGAAGCCAGTGGTGCCAGTGGAGTTTTCAGGAGGGACGGGCCCAGGTAATAGGAAGGAAACTGCCATGTCCTGTAGCTGCGAGTCATACTTGATGCCACGGTCATTTGGAACAGGTCAGACACCACCTCCTAGCAATGAGTAAAATTCTTCTTACCCTACATCTCCCCCGTGAGTAAACTTGAGTACTTGAAAGAAGTCCTTTTCTAAAATTGCCATGAATGAGTTACGAGGCAATTTCTACTGTGTTTTTCTCAATGGTAGGCGTCAGATTTCAAGGAAATGTTTTGGTAAATCACCTAATGAAAGGTTTTCCTTGGCAACAACAAATGGAAAGTGCATTGTGCACAAAGTTATTTAAGTACATATTCCATTGTATTATTTTAATAATTTTTTAAGTATTTGATTTTATGGGGACATTTTTGTGGGATGATTAGAGTTAACTTAAATATAGCTGTCATGTGTCTGGTGTGGTGGAAGGGATAACATTTTTTACTTAAATTCATGTTTTCCCCGTCTTTGATGTAGTGGGGGAAGAACGATCATGACCTTGGTAATTGCAAGCAAATTTGACTTTATCAACTCAGGTTGTAATTAAAATTTCAAACTATACAGAGGACACCAATTTTTCTTTCATTTGCTATTTGATCTCTTGATCTAATTCAGAAATGACACTTGTGGGTAGTAGCAGGTCAGGGCACCAAGCAGACGGACTCTCCCCTTCAGGGTGCTGTGGAGTGCTGACACTTTATAAAATGAAACCATAAAATCAACTTCAAGCAGCTGCATGCTCCCCAGAAGTGGTGCATTAAGTGTAAACTCCCTGATAATGATTTTGCAAGCAAAAGGCTGTCTCCTGAGTCTTAAATTACCCATCAATACAGAGGCAAAATGTGGAAGATTTAAGAGGAAACAAGTTAGGGTTATGAGCTAAGGTCTTCATACCACCTGTAATTTATGCATTGCCTTACTCATCATTATTTACATGTCCAGAGAAGTGAGCATAATTCCTCAACAGAGTAAAAGTAGCAAAATTCAAGGCAAATGATTTGAGAAAAAAATGATCAAGCACCATGTTTTCCAACAAGTTACCCTTGATAATAACAAGATAAACATAGAAAAATGAAGAAAAATACTGGGATTTTTACAGAAAACTATATATTTAGAAGACCTTCTTTATAACTGCTCTGTTTTACTGTAATCCTGCTCATTAAATGCAACATCGGTCCAGGTGCTGCCCCTCCCTTTCTTGGGAACAAGCTCTGGGGCCCTAGATGTCTGCAGAGCCCCCACAGTGAGTAGAGAATGAATTTCCTGGTACTGTAATGAAAATAAGGTCTGCTCAACACAATAAACTTTTCCTTGTCTTCTTTAAAACTGTCTGGTCAGTCATTGGGCTTTTATGTTTAGGAAGGACATATCATTAGAGCTCAAAATCCCACCCTTTCATCTCACGGAAGAAGCAGGCCTACAGGAAGGAGAGCTTTACCTGCACATCTGCTCTGGTGATGGGGCTGGGTCCAGTTGCCACCAGTTCTCACAGTAGCACCCGTGCCTCTTCAAGGTCCCCAGCCTTGGGGAACTGCCACAGGCAGGGCTCACCATAACAGAAAGGATGGTAGAGTGTGAACATTTTGCAGATTCTCTGAACTCCTATGCTGGGACTAGACTTGAACTCAGGACTCAGGGCTGTTGGAGCAGTTTGGAATTGAAAGGGAGTGCTCGTTTTGGCAGCACATATACTAAAATTGGAAAGAATTGAGAGGGAAATCCCAGAAAGGAGGAGAACACAGCCTTGAGTTCACCTGCCATACTCCCCTCCAATTCCTGGCTGACTCCTCCTAAATTATGCATGAATTAGGTAGGATTCCAGGGAGCCCAAAAGAAAGCAACTGGAAATCTGGAAAAGCTCAGTGGAGATTTCAGTGGATGTCTGGTGCTGGGGAGGGAAAGTTTGGGATTTATGACTCGTGAGGTTAGAGAAGCATTGTAAATTTTTAGGGTTTTCATTGAAAATCTAGAGAGCCTTGTTTAGAATGAGAACCACATCTAAGAACTCAGGTTGAGGCCCTAAGACTAAGGGCAGAACTAAAACAGACCCACTCTACTAAAGCCTAAAATCAAGTCTTCAAAACATCAAGGTGATCTGCTAATAACTTGACTTCCTATTAAACAAAATTCAACAATTCAAAGTCTCTACACTATATCACCTGGAGTGTCCAGTATACAATTAGAAATCAGGAGACATCAGAAGAAACAGGAATGTATGACACATAACCAAGAAAAAAATCAAACAGCAAGCACGAACAAGCAAGATGTTGAAATTACCGAATAAGAATTTTAAAATAATTATAAATACCTTAAAGTATCTATTGAAAAGGAAGATACATAGAATGAAGACAGATACAAAGAGACATACAATTTTTAAAAATCTCATGGATGGGCTTAAAATATTAAACACTGCAAAAGAAAGGATCAGTGAATGTGAAGACAGGTTCATAGAAATTATCCAAATTGAAGAGCAAAGAGGGAAGAAAATATAAATGAACAGAGATGTTAATAACCTGTAAGGCAATAGTAAAAATACAAAATATGCTAAGTGGAATCCTAGAGGAAAAAGAAAATATTTGGAAGAAGAAAACATGGAAAAAAAATTTGGAGAAATATTAGCTAGAATTTTTCAAAATATGAATAAAATATCAATATTGAAAAACCTCAGTGACCCCCTGTAATGCAGTTTCTTAAAAATTCTAAAACCAGTTTTGCAGCCCTGGCTAAAGACCAGTGAGTTATCTCAAGCATCCAATTAAGTTCACACCATCAACCACTTTACTGGTTTGATATGCACATTCTGGGCCACTATCCACCCACAGTATTACGTCCAAAGCCTTATGCCAGACAGCCAGTGGGAACTCTGGTGCCCGAGTCCACCGGAATTGTTCAATTTAGCTAGTCCTAATCCTTCTTACTCTTCCTTGCCATTCACTTCCCGGGAAACCATTATAAAAATTCTTGCCCACAGTTTCTACCTTGCCTTTTTCTTCAAGACCAACCCTAGTATTTTCCCTGAGTGATCCTGCATGGTGTGAACTGTGAGCATCACAGAACTGACATTCTTCGGGTTTCTAGCCATATGTCACCCCACCACCTAAAAGGATAAATATAAAGGCCACACCTTAGGCACATCTTAGTCACATGCTGAATACCAGAGATAAAATCTTTTCAAAGTAGCCAAGAAAAGTAAAAAGACACATGATGAGCAGAACAGCAATAGGAATGATTGATAGCTGACTTTGCAGCAGGAAAAAAAGAACAGATGACAGTGGAATAACATTTTTAAAGTGCTGAAAGAAGGAAAAGCTGTTTTAACATTCTGTGTGTGTGGGGGGGGGGGAAATTCTCTTTGAAAATGAAAATGAAATAAAACATTTCAGAATAATCAAATGCAAACAGAATTCACTCCCAGTAGACCTGGACTATAAAAAATGGTAAAGGTCCCTCAGGATAAAGGGGATATGATGCCAGATAGAAATTTAGATCCACAGGAAGGAATGAAGAGTACTGGAAAGAGTAAATATGCAGGTAAATATAGTATTTTTTCCTTTAATGGATTATTGATTAAAGCAAAATTGATAACTATATATTATAGGTATAATAATAGCTGTATAGGTAGAAGTAAAATATATGACAATTGCACAAAAGTTGGGAGCTATAACATTCTTATATGTGAATTGGTATGATAGTAATGCAAGATAAACTCATAAGCTGAGGAAGCGTATTGTTTTCCCTAGAATAACCATTAAAAAACCCATGAAGTTATTTCACACACCCCCACCAAATGGAGATAAAATTCATTTCTTAAAAATTTTTAGTAGTCAAAAGAACCCATAATAACCCAACAGAGGCTAGAAAAGAGGAACAAAGGAAGAAGTACAGAGGAGATAAATAAAAAACTAATAGCTAAAAACTATTAATTTAACTTTAAACTGAAAAATCAAGATTTGAATCATATAGTAAGAGTTTTAAATATTCTAAGTAAAAGGCAGAGAATTTTGGATTGTGTTGTAGGATACAAAATTGACAGACAAAAAGTTGTATTTTTATACACTAGGAATAAACAACAAAAAGGAAAGTAAGAAAACTATTCCATTTACATAGCATCAAAATAATAAAATTCTTAGGAATAAACTTACTAAGGGGGAAAAATACTATATAATCAAAACCGAAAGACATTGCTGATGGAAATTAAAGAAGACCTAAATAAATGGAATGACATGTGACATTCGAGGATTAGAAGACTTCATATTGTTAACATGACAGTATGTCCCAATTTTATCTATAGATTTAAAGCAGTACTTATCAAAACCCCACTGGCATTTTCTGCAAAAATAGGAAAAGTCATCCTGAAATTCATATAGAATTTCAAGGAACTCTGTATAACCAAAGCAGTCTTGAACAAAGTTGGAGGACTTACACTTTGCTTACTGCAAAGCTACCATAGTCAAAACAGTGTGACGCCAGCATAAGAACAGAGATATGGACTGATGGACTAGAATAGAGATGCTAGAAATAAACCCTTATGTTTATGGTGAACTGATTTTTGACAAGAGTGCCAAGACAATGTAATGGAGTAAAGGGAGTTAAAAAATAGTGCTGAGACAACTGTATAGCCACATGCAAAAGAATGGAGTGGAACCCTACCAAGTTAGTGATAGATTGTTATTTATTTATTTGAGAGAGAGAGAGAATGAGTAGGGGAGGGGCAGATAGAGAGAGGGACCGAGGATCCAAAGCAGGTTCTGTGCTGACAGCAGTGAGCCCAATGTGGGTCTCAAACTCATGAACTGAGATCATGACCTGAGCTGAAGTTCAACAGTCAACCAACTGAGTCACACAGGTGCCCCCCACGTTAGTGTTAGTTCCTTAATCATGAAACCAAAATACAGATAACAACAGAAAAAAAAATTGAACTTCATCAAAATTTTAAGGGTTTGTGCATCAAGGGGCACTTTCAAGAGAGTGAAAAGACAGGCTACAGAACAGAAATAATATTTGTAGATTACATATCTGATAAGGGGTTAATATCCAGAATATATAGAAACTC
Organism: Suricata suricatta; assembly: GCF_006229205.1. Taxonomy (NCBI): domain Eukaryota; kingdom Metazoa; phylum Chordata; class Mammalia; order Carnivora; family Herpestidae; genus Suricata; species Suricata suricatta. The sequence continues at coordinate 106,223,191 of NC_043702.1, forward strand.
TTACAATTTAACAGGAAAAAAAAACGAGCAAACAAAAACCCATTCAATTACAAAATGAGTAAAAGTGCTAGAATAGGCATTTCTCCAAAGAAGATACACAAATTGCCAATAAGCACAATAAAATATCCTCAAATATTCTAATCATGAGGAAATGCAAATCAAAACCTCAATTTAAGTCTCCAACCAGGAGGGGCACCTGGATGGCTCAGTCAGTTAAACCTCCAACTCTTGAATTTGGCTCAGGTCATGATCTCACGGTTTGTGCAATTGAGTTCCCTGTGGAGCTCTTCTTCTCTCTCTGTCCCTCCCCCATTTGCTCTCTCTCTCAAAATAAATAAACATAAAAAAATCTCCAACAATAATTATGTACTAATATGTGCCTATTTTCAGTTCTGTCAATTATTGTTCCATGTAATTTTGTTGCATTTTTATTATGGTAAAACATACATATCACATTTACTATTTTAACCATTTTTACATATAGAATTTCGTGGCATAAGTATATTCCCAATGTTGTGCATCTATCATTATTGTCCATCTCCCATACCTAAACTGTTCCCTTTACACATGCCTGCTGTCTCCTGCCCCAGCTCCTCATCACCTCTCATCCACTTTCTGTCTTTTTGAATTTGATTCTTTCTAGGTACCTCACGTACGTGGAATTATACAATATCCTTTTGTGTATGCCTTATTTCATTTAATGTGATGTCTTCAATGTTGATCTGTGCTGCAGTATGTCTTAGCTATCTCAAGCTTCCATAACTAAATACCACAGACTGAGTGGTTTAAACAACAGAAATAATTTCTCAGAGTTGTGGCAGCTGAAAGCCTGAGATAGTGCTGGCCTAATCGTGTTCTGGTGAACATGGCTCTCTTCTTGCTGTGTCCTCAGATGGCAGAGAGCCCCCGTGTCCCTTTCTCTTTTTTTTTAAATTTTTTAAATGTTTGTTTTATTTATTTTTGATACAGAGAGACAGAGCATGAGAGGGTGAGGGGCAGAGAGAGAAAGAGACACAGAACCAGAAGCAGGCTCCAGGCTCTGAGCTGTCAGCCCAGAGCCTGACACGGGGCTCGAACCCACGAACGTGAGATCTGACCTGAGCCGAAGTTGGAGGCTTAACCGACTGAACCAGCTAGGTGCTTCCCCCCTTTTTCTTCTTATAAAGAGAGTGATCCCATTGTGAAGTCCCTACCCTCATGATGTCATCTAAACCTAATTATCCCCCAAAGACCCTATTTCCAAATAACATCACATTGGAGATGAGGGCTTCAACATATGAATTTTGGTGGTGGGAACAGCATTCAGTCCACAGCATAGCAGGTATCAGAATTTAATTCCTTTTCAAGCTTACATAATATTTCTTTATAAAGCATTTTATCCATTCATCTGTCATTGACTTTTGGGTTGCTTCTGTCTTTGGGCTATTATGAATAATGGTACTATGAACATTGGTGTACAGGCATCTAGTTGAGTCCCTGCTCTCAATTATTTTGAGTAAACATCCAGGACTGGAACTGGAATTGCTGGATCATATGATCATTCTATTTAAATTTTTAAGGAACTGTTACACTAGTTTCCAGAGCAGCTGTACCATTTTACATGCCTGCTAGCAATGCACAAGTGTTTCAACTTCTCCACATCTTTATCAATGCTTATTTTCCTTTTTTTGCGATGGCCATTTTATTGAGTGTGAAGTGGTGTCTCATTGTGGTTTTGATTTGTATCACCCTAATGACAAATGATGCTGTTCATCTTTTCATGTGCTTGTTGGTCATTTGAATATATTCCTTGGGAAAATGCCTTCGCCCATTAAAAAATTTCTGGGTTTTAAAAATTATGAATCAAAAGGATTCTTTATATATTCTGGATACAAGATTCTCATCAAATATGTGGTTTGGAAATATCATCTCCCATTCTGAGGGTGTCCTTTCACTTTTGACAGTGTATTTTGGAGAAAAAAATTTAATTTCAGTGATGTCAAATTTATGTTTTTTTCTTTTGTTGCTCATACATTTGGTCTTATCTAAGAATCCACTGCCAAATTCAAGGACATGAAGATTTACTTCTATGCTTTCCTTCTAGGAGTTTTCTAGTTTTTAGCACTTACATTTAGGTCTTTTATCCATTTTGAGTTAATTTTTATTATAGTGTGAATTAAAGGTTTAACTTCATTATTTTGCACGTGGCTTTTCATCCCAGCACCATTTATTGAGAAGATTATTCATTTCCCCATTAGTCTTGACATTGGTCTCCTGGGTGGCTCAGTCAGTTGAGAGTCTGACTCTTGATTTCAGCCCAGCTCATGGTCCCAGGGTCCCAGAGTCATGGGATTGAGCCCTACATTTGGCTGCGTTGGTGAACATGGAACCTGCTTAAGATTCTCTCATTCTCTCTCTCATTTTCTCCCTCTCTCTCTCTCTCTCTCTCTCTCTCTCTCTCTTTCTCACTCTCGGCACCTGGGTGGCAAGGTTGGTTAAGCGTCCAACTTTGGCTCAGGTCATGATCTCATGGTTCATGGGTTTGAGTCCCATGTCAGGCTCTGTGCTGACAGCTCAGAACTGGGAGCCTGCCTCAGATCAGGGTCTCCCTCTCTTCTGCCCTTCCCCCACTCATGCTCTGTTTCTCTCTCTCTCTCTCTCTCTCTCTCTCTCTCTCTCAAAAGTAAACAAACAATTAAAAATAAAAAATAAAAAGATTCTCTCTCTCTCCCTCTGCCCGTCTCTTCACTCATATGCTCCTCTTTCTTTCTAAAGTTAAAAAAAAAAGTTTTGACATCATTGTTTAAGCTCATTTGACCATATATATCAGGGTTTATTTCTCTTTTATTTTAACATTGTTTCTTAAGTTTATTTATTTATTTTGAGAGAGTGAAAGCCTGCACACAAGCAGAGGAAGTGCAGAGAGAGAAGGAGAGAGAGAATCCCAAGCAGGCTCTGTGTTGTCAGCACAGAGCCTGATGTGGGGCTTGATCCCATAAACCGTAAGATCGTGACCTGAGCCAAGATCAAGAGTTGGACACTTAACTGACTGAGCTACCCAGGTGCCCCATCAGGGTTTATTTCTGGATTCTCCATTTCTGGATTCATCTGTATGACTGTCTTAAGACAGTACCACACTATTTTGATTATTTTTGCTTTATAGGTAATTTCAACAGAAAGAAATGTGAGTCCTCCTACTTTGTTCTTTTTTATAAATATTATTTTGCTATTCTGAGTCCCATAGAGTTCATATAAATTTTGGAATAGCTTGTCAATCTCTGTAAAAAAAAAAAAGGCAGCAGGGATTCCTATAAGGATTGTGTTGAATCTGTATATTAATTTGTGGGATATATGCTATTTTAACAATATTAATTCTTCCAGTGCATGAACAAGGGGTATCTTTCCATATATTTCAATTTTTAATTTCTTTTACAGTGTTTTACTATTTTCAGAATGTAAGTTTTGCACTTATTTTGTTAAATGCACTAAGTATTTTATTCCTTTGGATGCTGTTGTAAATGACATTATTTTCTTAACTTCATTTTCAGGTTGTTTGTTGCAAATTTCCAGAAATACGATTGATTTTGTATATTGAGCTGTATTATGTAACTTTACTGAACTAGTTTAATGGTTTTTAGTGGATTTCTTTAAGATTTTCTATATACAAGGTCCTATCATCCATAAATAGACACAGTTTTACTTTCTTCCTTTCAATTCTTGATATCCTTATTTTTATTGCCTAATTTCCCTCGCTAGAACTTTCAGTACAATTTTGAATAGAATTGATAGTAGTGAATATCCTTACCTTGTTCCTGATCTTGGTGGGGAAAACATTCTGTCTTCCCACATTAAGCATGATGTTAGCTATTAGTTTTTCATAGATGCCCTTTATCAAGTTGAGGAAGCTCCCTTATTTTCCTAGTTTGTTGAGCTTTTATCATGAATTTTTTTGGCTTTTGTCAAATGTTTTTTTCTATGTCTATTGAGGTGATCATGTGTCGTTGCTTTTATCAATATGACATATTTTAGTAATGAATTTTTAGTGTCAAACCAACCTTAAATTCCTGTGCTAAATCCCATTGGGTCATGGAGTATAATTCTTCTTAAATTTTTTTTTAACATTTACTTATTTTTGAGAGAGAGAGAAAAGGAGAGAGAGGGGTCGGGAGAGGCAGAGAGAGAGGAAGACACAGAATCTGAAGCAGGCTTCAGGCTCTGAGCTGTCGGCATAGAGCCCAAGGCGAGGCTTGAAATCATGGACCATGAGATAACGACCTGAGCCAAAGTCAGACGCTTAACTGACTGAGCCACCCAGGCATCCTGTAATTCATGGAGTGTACTTCTTTTTATACATTACTGGATTTGACTTGCTAGTATTTTGTTGAATATTTTTTCTTCTATATCCATAAGAGATATTGGTCTGTAGATTTTTCTCTTGTAATGTCTTTGTTTAGTTTGGTATCAGGCTAATACTGGCCTCCCATTAAATGGGAGTTAGGAATATTTTTTGTGAGTAAAATAAACCCACATTTACAATGTCATTACCAAAGACTGTGAAATATATTTTTAACAAAGCTCAAAACCAAATAGGTTGATAATCAGCAAAGCAAGGGAAGAATGTGATAAGATTATCCAATCACACAAGTAATACTTGTTCTTACATAAAATTTGATGGATACAAGGAAATAAAGAGAAAAAAAATCTACTACCAGAGGTTACTATTAACATTTTAACATATTTGCATATATATTCACATATACATATATCAAAAGTGGACCATACCATATGTACTACTTTAAAAAATTGTTTTTAATATTTATTCATTTTTGAGAGACAGAGACAAAGCGTGAGTGGGCTGTGGGGGTGGGGGGAATGGCAGATGGAGACACAGAATCCTAAGAGCCTGACGTGGGGCTTGAACTCACGAACCCAAGATCACACCTGAGCCAAAGTTGGACACTTCACCAACTGAGCCACCCAGGCACCCCCGTGCCACTTTTTAAAATACAAGTTTACTTTTAGCAATTTTATACCTGAATGGAGTTATACCTCTTTGGATGCTTTATGGTGTAAATAAGAGGAAATACTACTCGGACTGTCATACCTTATAAGAAAAGATATTAGTTCACACATCAAAGTCAGAGTGAGGACTGTCTTCCAGCTGAGTGATTCAGGTGATCAAAGATACATTAAAATCCCAGGTCTTCTCATCTCTCTGCTCTGCCAGTCATAGTAGCATCAGCTTGGTACTAAAATAGTCACTCACAGCATTTGGTGTTGCTTGCTTCCTTATCCACATGGTGGAGAACCTGGTTTCCCAGTAACAAACATCTCTTTCATGTCAGGAGGGAACTTTTCTGAACACTGGGCAAGATTATTCTCTTCTGGAGCCAGTCAGTGGGTATCAGCCAGGCTCACCCTTTGAGCTGAAATCAATGCCCCAGCTGCCTTTTCAGACAGCACTGGGAAAAGTAGGAGTGGCTATTGGCAAGTCCTTCACACTGTCTCCACTATGAAAGTTTAAAAATCAAATAGTACTTAAAAATGTATATGGAAGTCCAGCCGGTTGAGCTTGTGTTACATAACTTCACTGAACCAATACTGGCCCATTCTGCTCCATCAGAGGCAAATGCGTTTCAAGTCTTCAAGCTATTTTTTCCCAGTATCACTTTTCAGAATTCTCAAGAATATACTTATATAGTGTTATTTCTTGATACTCCAGGTAATTGAGGCTTTAACTCTGCCATAATAACATCTTCTGCCTGCCCACTTTCCTTCATACATCATTAATTAGGTACAGTAGCTCTTACGTTTTATGTTATGTTATGTTACATTATGTTTTATGTCCCCCCAAATTCATGTTGAAGCCCTAACCCACAATGTGATTTGAGTGTATTTGGAGATAGGGGCTTGAGGAGGTAACTTTGGTGAAACGAGTGGCTCTAACCAGTGCAACTGTTGTTTGCAAGAAGAGGAAGAGGCACTCGGGATGTGCACAGAGAGAACAGGTCATATGAGGACCTACCAGGAAGACTGCTGTCTACAAACCAGGGAGAGGGCTCTCCTCAGAGCCGGACCACGCTGGCACCTTGATCTTGGACTTCTAACCTCCAGAACTGTGACAAAATAAATTTCTGTTGTTTAAGCCATCTGATCTGTGATATCCTGTTAGAGTAGGGCTTGCAGATGAATACAGTAGCCTAACTATTTGGCTTAATCGGTAGTGATGTGAGCATTGTGACTATGTAAATGTTGTTCACTGCTGAAACAAGCTTGGATTATAACTTCTTTCCTTGTTGAAGTAACTTATTTGAACTAGAATTAATTCTCTTTGTTTCTCTCATTTGCTTATTTTTCTATGCATTCATTTTTCCTCCCATAAGGTCCAAAGGGATCTTTCCCTCCCAAAAGTCTATCAAATGCCTTCCTGTCATCTTTTGAATATGCACACACCTCCTATCATCTGTACACAGGATGCCTGCCCAACAGCTTTCCTTGTTCAGGTCTGGCCTCCATCCTGGCTGAGGGGGCTCAAGGCCAGGGTCCCCTTTGTCTCTCAGCTGGTACAGCCGTCTGTCCTGGGTTCCAGAGCTTCCTCTCCCTCAGAGCCTCACCTTGTTTTGTCAAAGGACATCCTTCCTAAGAAAGAGTTCATGGGAGGTATTTCTGAGTCTTTACATGCCTGAAGATGTGTTAATTCTTCCCCAACACTTGATGTTCTTTAGCTGAATATGGAATTTGAAGCTGGGAGTAATTTTCCTACATTTTGCTGACTGTTTTTTTGTTTGTTTGTTTGTTTCCACTTTTTCATATTATAAATACTTCACTGGGTGCATTTTTTTTACAGCTAAACTGTTTCTTTAAGATAAATTACTAAAATGGTGGGAAAGTTTGCATATTTTTAAGGTTTAAAAACAATATATCTTGTGAAATGCCTCCCAGAAGGAGCAATATATGAGTGTGTATATTTTACCCCCCAGTTTCATCAACCCTGGAGATCAGCACTTTATTTTTATTTTTTTAAGTGTTTCAAAATGTGTAAGACCTTTGGGGGCACCTGGGTGGTTCAGTCGGGTTAAGCATCTGACTTCAGCTCAGGTCCTAATCTCCCGGTTCTTGAGGCGGAGCACCACCTTGGGCTCTCTGCTGTCAGCACAGAGGCTGCTTCGGATCTTCTGTCTCTGTCTCTCTGTCTCTCAAAAATAAACATTAAAAATATATAAGACCTAGGGGCGCCTGGATGGCTCAGTCGGTTGAGCATCCAGCTTCGGCTCAAGTCATGATCTCACAGTTAGTAGGTTCAAGCCCCATGCTGATGGCTCAGACCCTGGAGCCTGTTTCGATTCTGTGTCTCCCTCTCTCTGTGCTCCTCCCCTGCTTGTGCTCTCTCTCTCTCTCTCTCAAAAATAAACATTAAAAAAACTGTTAGAAAATATATAAGACCTTTAAATTTATTTTCTTAATTGTCTATAAACACAGAGTATGAAAACATCAGTTATGTTACAATTTGAACTAATCTAAATGTTTGAAGTTTGCATTCTTTTTTCCCCCCCAAGATTTTATTTAAATTCAAGTTAGTTACCATATAGTGTAGTATTTTTTTCAGGCGTAGAATTTAGTAATTCATCACTTACACACAACACCCAGTGCTCATCACAACAAGTGCTCTCCTTAATGCCCATCACCCATATAGTCCATCCCCCCACCCAACACCCTGCCAGCAACCCTCAGTTTGTTCTTTATAGTTAAGAGGCTCTTATAGTTTGCTTCCCTCTCTCTTTTTATCTTTTTTTTCCTCCCCTTCCTTTTTGTTCATCTGTTTTGTTTCTTAAATACCACATATGAGTGAAATCATACAATATTTGTCTTTCTCTGACTGACTTATTTTACTTAGCATGATACACTCATGTTCCATCCACATCGTTGTAAATGGCAAGGTTTCATTCTTTTCAATGGCTGAGTAATATTCTATTATATGCACATACCACATCTTCTTTATCCATTCATTAGTTGATGGACATTTAGGCTCTTTCCATAATTTGGCTATTGTTGACAGCACTGCCACAAACATTGGGGTGCGTGTGTCCCTTTGAATCAGTATTTTTCTATCCTTTGGATAAATATCTAGTAGTGCAATTACTGGATCATAGGGTAGTTCTATTTTTAACTTTTTGAGGAAATTCCATACTGTTTTCCAGAGTGGCTGCACCAGTTTGCATTTATACCAGCAGTGCAAAAGTGTTCTTCTTTCTCTGAATCCTTGCCACCAACAATTCTGTTGTTGCCTGAATTGTTAATTTTAGCCTTTCTGACAAGTATGAGGTGGTATCTCATTGTGGTTTTGATTTGTATTTCCCTGATGATGAGTGATGTTGAACATTTTTTCATGTGCCTGTCTTCTGCCCATTTCTTAACTGGATTATTTATTTTTGGGTGTTGAGTTTGATGTTATAGATTTTAGATACCAATGCTTTATCTGATATGTCATTTGCAAATATCTTTTCCCATTTCATCAGTTGCCGTTTAGTTTTGTTGATTGTTTCCTTTCCTTTGCAGAAGATTTTTATTTTGATGGTGTCCCAAAGGTTCACTTTTGCTTTTGTTTCCCTCTGGAGATGTGTCAAGTAAGAAGTTGCTATGGCCGAGGTTAAGAGGTTGCTGACTATGTTCTCCTATAAGGTTTTGATGTTTTTCTGCCTCACATTTAGGTCTTTAATCCATTTTGGATTTATTTTTTGTGTATGGTGTAAGAAAATGGTCCAGTTTTCATTCTTATGTGTGTCACTGTCTCGTTTCCCCAACACCATTTGCTAAAGTGACTGCCTTTTTTCCACTGGATAGTCTATTTTGTTGAGAATTTGTGTGTCCATATTAATCTCCTTTTTAGTGGGGTCTGTGTCTAGTTTTGGAATCAAAGTAATGATTGCCTCATGGAATGGGGTTGGAAGTTTTCCTTCCATTTCTATTCTTTGTAACAGTTTCTGAAGAATAGGTATTAACTTTGTCTTTTCTTTTTGATTAGTCTGGCTAGGGGATTATTAATTTTGTTAATTCTTCAAAGAACCAGATCCTAGTTTTGTTCATCTGTTTAACTATTTTTTTGGTTTCTATGTCATTTATTTCATCTCTAATCTTTTTTTTTTCCCTTCTGTTTTTGGGCTTTATTTGCTGTTCTTTTTCCAGCTCCTTGAGGTATAAGGTTAGGTTGTGTATTTGGGACTTTTCTTGCTTCTAGGTGAGGACCTGTATTGCTATCTACTTCCCTTTTACACCTTTGGGATAAATGCCTTTGCTGTGTCCCAAAGGTTTTGGATACTAATGAAAACCATGTCTTTAAGTTTCTACTTTAATTTCCTCATTAGCCCATTCATTCTTTAGTAAGATGTTCTTCAATCTCCATGTATTTGTGGTTTCAAATTTTTTATGTGGTTGACTTGAAGTTTCATAGCACGGTGGTCTGAAAATAATGCATGGTATCATCTCAGTCTTTTCATATTGTTTGAGGCCTGATTTGTGACCCAGTGTGTAATTTATTCTGAAGAATGTTTCATGTGTACCTGAAGAGAATGTGTATTCTGTTTCTTTAGGATGAAATTTTCTGAATATATCTGTTAAGTTCATCTGGTCTAGTATGTCATTCAAAGCAATTGTTTCCTTGTTAATCTTCTGCATAGGTGATCTGTCCACTGCTGTAAGTGGAATGTTAAAGTCCCCTACTATTATTATATTATTATCAATGAGTTTCTTTAAGTTTGTTATCAATTGATGTGTATATTTGGCTTTCCAAATTGGGGGCATAAATATTCACAATTGTTAGACCTTCTTGTTGGATAAACCCCTTTATTATGCCATAGTTCCCTTTTTCATCTCTTATTACAGTGTTTGGTTTAAAATCTAGTTTGTGTCATATAAGTATGGCTACTCCAGCTTTCTTTTTATGTCCATTAGCATGATAATTGGTTCTCCATGCCTTCACTTTCAATCTGGAGGTACCTTTGGATATAGATTGAATCTCTTGTAGGCAGCATATAGATGGATCTTTTTAAAAAATCCATTCTGACACTCTATGTCTTTTGCTTGGAGAATTTAGTCCATTTACATTCATTGATAGATCTGAATTTCATGCCATTGAATTACCTATAAAATCACTGTTCCTGTAGATTGTCTCTGTTCCTTTCTAGCCTTTGTTGGTCTTGATGTCTCTTTCCTACTCAAAAGGTCTCCTTTAATAATTCTTGCAGAATTGGTTTAGTATTCACAAAGTCCTTTAGTTTTTGCTTGTCTTGGAAACTCTAGTTCTCCTTCTATTCTGAATGACAGCCTTTCTGGATAAAGTAGTCTTGGATGCATATTTTTCCCATTTAACATGTTGAATATATCATGCCACTCCCTTCTATCCTGCCAAGCTTCTTTCTTTTTAAATTTTTTTTATGGTTTTTATTTATTTTTGAGAGACAGAGACAGTGTGAGCAGGGGAGGGGTCAGAGAGAGCGGGAGATACAGAATCTGAAGCAGGCTCCAGGCTCTGAGCTAACTGTCAGCACAGAGCCTGATGCGGGGCTCGAACCCATGGACTGTGGGATCATGACCTGAGCCAAAGCCGGACACTTAACCGACTGAGCCACCCAGGCGCCCCCCTGCCAAGCTTCTGTGGACAGATCTGCTGCTAAATGTTATGGGTCCACCCTAGTAAAGTTAAGGATCTTTTGTCCCTAGCTGCTTTCAGAATTCTCTCTTTATCTTTGTATTTTGCAAGTTTAATTATGATATGTCTTGGTGTTGACCTGGCTTTGGTGATTTTGAGTGGCGTTCTCTGTGCCTTTTGGACTTGAATGCCTGTTTCCTTCCCCAGATTAGGGACATTCTTAGCTATACTTTGTTCAAATAAACCTTCCACACCTTCTCCCCCTCTTCCTCGGGGACTACTATGATATGGATGTTATTGTGCTTTATGGAACCACTGAGTTCCCTAAGTTTGTATTTGTGAACCAATAGTTTTCTTTCCCTCTTTTTTTCAGTTTGATTATTTCCCATAATTTTATCTTTTCTACATTACCTATTCATTCCTTTGCTTCTTCTGTCCTCATTGTGACTACATTAGTTTTGCATCTCAGTTGTAGCATTTTAAAGCTTCAGTCTGACTAGTTTTTAGGTCTTTTATCTTTGCAGCACGGGTTTCTCTATCATCTTCTATGCTTTTTTTTTTTTTTTTCAAATCCAGCTAGTATTCTTATGACTGTAATTCTAAATTCTTGTTCAGATATATTGGTTGTATCTGTTTTTTTTATTAAAAACTTTTTAAATGTTTATTTATTGTTAAGAGCGAGAAAGACAGCATGAGTGGGGAAGGGGCAGAGAGAGAGGGAGACCCAGACTTCGAAGCAGGCTCCAGGCTGTGAGCTGTCAGCACAGAGTCTGATGCAGGGCTAGAACTCACAAGCCACAAGATCATGACCTGAGCTGAAGTTGGATGCTTAACTAACTGAGCCACCCAGGCATCCCTGTTTTTTTAGGCAATCTTTTTTTTTTTTAAAGTTTATTTATTTATTTTGAGAGAGCAAGAGACCATGAGAGAGAGAGCGTGCGCACCAGCAGGGGAAGGGGCAGAGAGAGACAATCCCAAACAGGCTCCACACTGTCAGCTGGAGCCCATTGTGGGGCTTGACCCCACAAAATGTGAGATCATGACCTGAGCTGAAGTCAAGAGTTGGATGCTTAACTGACTGAGCCATGCAGGTGCCCCTGTTTATATCTGTTTTGAGCAAATCCCTGGCTGTGGTTTCTTCTTGATCTTTCTTTTGGGGATAATTCCTCTCTCTTGTCAATTTGTCTAGGTTTCCGTATTTTGCATATTATGAAAGTTTGTTATGTTTTCTGCATCTGAGAATAACGCTGTATTAAGAAGGGGTCATCCACGGTCCAGGGCCTGGCGCTTCAGGCAGTGTTTCTGGTGTGTGCTGTGTGCACTCTGCTGCTGCTCTCTGGCTGCTCGGACTCCCCATGTCAGCCCTCTGCCGTGGGGAGGGTTTGTACCTTTAACTAGGTGTACTTTGACATTTTTCCTAAAATAAGTCTGGGGTTCCTGGGTGGCTCAGATGGTTAAGCATCCAACTCTTGGTTTTGGCTCGGGTCATGATCCTGTCCTGCAGTTCTTGAATTCAAGTCCCAAGTTGGGCTCTGTGCGGTCAGTGTGGAGCCTGCTTGGGATTCTCTCTACCTCTCTCTCTCTCTCTGCCCCTCCCTGCTCTCTCTCTCTCGCTCTCTTTCTCTCTCTCAAAATAAATAAATGAGCTTAAGAAAAAGCCTGATCCAAAAAAAGAAAAAAGGAAAAGGAACCAAAAACCCCCCAAAAGACAAAAAAATATAAATCTGATTCCAAAGAGAAAGAATGAAAGAAAAAGAAAAAAAAAATAGAAGCTTGATCCAAAAAATGAGAAAAAGAAACAAAGAAACAAATGAACAAAAAACTATAAGCCTGATTAAAGAGATAGAGAGAGAGAGAGAGAAAAGAAGCCTGGTTCTATTTTCACCGAACTGAAACCGATGCTTTGGAGCACTCAATGGTCAGTAGTGTTGGTGTGTGTGGGGGCCTGTGTGCCTTGTGCGCGCTGGGAGAGAGGCCCACTGTGTGGCTCACAGCCCCGCCCTAGTGAAGATGCTGCTGCAGGGCACAGAAGGGCAGGCTTTGGTATAAGTAGATTCAGCCTCTGCTGGGGACACTGTGTTGCCTGCTGGTGGGTGGGGGCAGATGGCCTCACCACACCCTCTCATCCCCAGGGAGGCAAGCCCACATATGCTGCTGTTCATGTAACCCTCACAGACAAGGACAATCTCCCCTCTCCTCTCTAGTGTCGCAGGCTCCCACTAGATCCCTGCCCTCAACACTTCAGTGCTGGCCATTCACCCGCTTGGTGACACAGGTCTCCTGTGTTTTATTTCTGGCACACAGCTAGAATTCAAAACTCCAAATCTTAAAGGGCCTGGCAAGGCCTGGTCCCCCTCCCCTCCTCCAGAGGAGAGCCTCACAGCGTTGTGCCTGCTGGCATTCTGTCCCAGGGAAGCAGTCACACAGCCACACAGTTGCCTGGAGGATGTGGTGAAACACAGTGACAAGCTGCGACCAGACTATCCGCCCTCTGCACGAGCCTCTGTCCCCTGCAGTTGAATAGCTGCTCAAAGGCATCAGCCACGTCTTTTGTCCTTGAAGGGGCAGTATAACCTCTTCCAAACGCAGTCCAGGAAGGGGATTTCCCCTCCCCTGCAGTCCTGGAGGTCCAGACACCGCTGGGTCTCCCGTCTGCTCCCAGGTCTCTGCCTTCCTTCTGCCCAGGAGCGTCACTGCCTGTCCAGATTGATTCGGGGGATGGCGTGCACTTCCAAAACCTCAGGATCTCAGCCCTACTGTGTGCACCAACGTGCAGTACTTAATTTTTTAGAAGTTGGGCTGTTTTGTTCTTACTGAGTTCTAGGAGTTATTTATAAATATTAGACACAAGTCCATCATCAAATATATGGCTTGTGGATGTTTTACTCTCATTTGTTTTACTCTCATTTGTGGCTTGCCTTTTCATTTTTGTAACTTTTTTAGCTTTTAAAAATCTTTTAATTTAAAAATAAATATAGACTCACAGGAAGTTGCAAAAATAGTATGGAGGCTCTCATTTACCTTTCCCCACCTCCCACCAATGGTGCCATGTATAATTGTAGTATAATGTTGACCTCAGAAAAGTGACATGACCCAGTACTGTTATTTAGACTATGGACCTTATTCCATTTTTATTGGTTTTTATATGGACTCGTGTGTGTGTGTGTGTGTGTGTGTGTGTGTAGCTCTGTGAAATTTGCTCACAGGTATGGGTTTATGTAACCACCACCACCATCAACACATGGAACCGTTCCATCACCATGAAAAACTCCCCTTGGATTATCCTGTAAGGTTGCTTTTATTTCCAAAACTCCTGCCCCTATCCTTTAGCGACCATTAATCCAACTTTCATCGCTATAGTTTAGTCATTTCCCAAATGTTGTGTGGTGTCATGCAGAACATGGAATCATATGGCATGAACCTTTTGGTATTGACATTTTCCCACTAAGCATAATTCCTTGAGATCCATCTAAGTTGTGTTTATCAATGGTTACTTTTTATTGTATCCAATGTGTGGATGCACCAGAGATTTAAAAAAAAAATTTTATTTATTTATTTTGAGAGACAGAGAGAGAATGGGCAGGAGAGGGACAGAGAGAGAAAGGGGGATAGAGGACCCAGTGTGGGATCTGTGCTGACAGCAGAGAGCCCGATGTGGGGCTCAAACTCATAAACCATGAGATCATGACCTGAGCCGAGGTTGGATGCTTAATCGACTGAGCTGCCCAAGTGCCCTACAGAGATTTTCTTTTTAGCCATTCACTCCCTGAAGGACATTTGGGTGTTGTCATGTTTTGTCTATTACGAATACAGTTGAATGGCCACTTGTGTATAGGTTTTCGTGTAAAACGTAAGTTTGCATTTGGAGGTGGGACAAATGTCAAGAGTGCAATTGCTAGGTTATTTTGTACGTGCATTATTAGGCTTATTTTTAAAACACTATCAAACTATTTTCTGGACTGGCTGTACCATTTTAGATTCCCTTCAGAAATGTATGACGGGTGCCTTGGTGGCTCAGTTGGTTGGGTGTCTGACTTTGGCTCAGGTCATGACCTCATGTTTCGTGAGTTCAAGCCCATGTCAGGTTCTGTGTGCTGACAGCTCAGAGCCTGGAGCCTGCTTCTGATTCTGTGTCTCCCAATCTCTCTCTGCCCCTCCCCTGCTTTCACTCTGTCTCTCTCTCTATCTCAAAAAATAAATAAACCTAAAAAAGTTTTTAAAGAAATGTATTGGAGATAGTTTCTTTGCTTCCTCACTGGCATTTGATGGTGTCGTTACTTTTAATTTTAGCCATCCTAATAGTGTATGATAGCTCATCATGGACATCATCCTCTCAGCTTATTTCTTGAAGCAAAAATGTTGATTTTGATGAAGTTCAATTTAATCAGTTTTCTTTGTGCTTTTAGTATCATGTCTCAGGACACTTTGCTTTGCACTAGGTCCTGAAAATTTTCTGCTATGTTTTTCTTAACATTTTAAAATAGTTTTCCATTTTATATTTAAATCCATATCCACTCAGAGTTAAATTTTTAATGTTTATTTTATTTTTGAGAGAGAGCACACACATGCAGACAGGGAAAGGGCAGAGAGAGAGGGAGACACAGTTAGAAGCAGGCTCCAGGCTCTGAGCTGTCAGCACAGAGTCCAATGCGAGGCTCAAACTTGAGAACTGCAGGATCATGACCTGAGCCCAAGTTGGTGCTCAACCCACTGAGCCACCCAAGTGCCCCAAGAGTTAATTTTTTAATAAGGCATGAGACTTAGGTTGACGTTCATGTTTTTGCCAATGGATGTCCAATTTGTCCTGGCATCATGTGTTGAAAAGCATATACTTTCTCCCTTGAACTGATTTGTGCCTTTGTAAAAAAACCACTTGGGTGAATTTGTGTGACTCTATTTAGGGTTCCATATTTCTGGAGCAGTCTATGTTGTTCCACTGTGTGTGTGTGTGTGTGTGTGTGTGTGTGTGTGTGTCTGTGTTTATGCCCCTTTCAATAACACACAGTCTTTATTTACTGTAGTTACATAGTTAGTTAACATCAGTTTAGGTGGTTCCTCTCTATTTTTCTTTTTCTTTTTTTTTAAAATTTTTTCTTTTTTTCTTTTTGAGAGACAGAGAGTGCAAACAGGGGAGGATCAGAGAGAGAGGGAGACACAGAATCTGAAGCAGGTTCCAGGCTCTGAGCTAGCTGTCAGCCTGACGTGGGGCTTGAACCCATGAACCGTGAGATCATGACCTGAGCCGAAGCCAACTGAGCCACCTAGGCACCCCTATTTTTCTTTTTCAAAATAATTTTTAGCTATTCTAGTTCTTTTAATCTTCCATTTGCATTTAAAAATAATCTTATCTGCAAAATATATAGAAAAACATCTTTCTGGCATTTTGGTAGAATTGAATTGATCTATTTTTATAGATTGAGTATATCAACTTGGGGAGGATTGACATTTTTACTATGGGAATGTTCCAATCCATGAACATAGAATGTCTCTCCAATTATTTAAAGCTTCTTTGACTTCTGTCATCAATGTTTTATAATTTCCAGCATAAAGGGTTTTTTTTTTTTGTATGTCTTGTAACATTTGTAGGTAAATGTTTAACTTCTTTGAATAGATTGTAAATTGTTATGTGTTTTGAACTCTGGTTTTCACTTTTTTGTTCCAGGATGTAGAAATACAATTGATTTATGTTTCATCTTGTATCTTGCAACCGTTCTAAAATCACTTATTCTAGGAATTTCATTTTTAAAAGATGACTTAAGATTTCCTATGTTGAAAATCATGTTGTTTGCCAATGGGGGCGGTTTTATTTCTTCCTTTCTCATATGTGCACAATTTATTGCATTTCTTGCTTTACTGTTCTGGTTATGATTTCTAGTACAATGTTGCCTAAGATTTGTGAGAGCCATGTTCCTGATCTTAAAGGAAAAATGTTCAATCTTTTACTGTTAAATATGATATTGGCTGTAGGACATTTTTTGTAGATGCTTTTTATCAAGTTGAGGAAGTTCCTTTTTATTTCTAGTTTTCTGGCAGCTTTTATCATGAATGGATAGTGAGTTTTGTAAAATTCTTTTTCTAAATCAATTGATATGATCACGTGAATTTTTTTTAGCCTTCTGATATAGTGTATTATATTGATTGCTTTTTGAATATAGACCCAGCCTTATATCCCTTGAATAAATGCTAGTTGGGCATGGCAGGTAATTATTTCACAATATTGCTCAACTCTGTTTCCTAATATTTTGTAGAAGGAATTTTATATTTAAGTTGATGAGATGTATTGACCTATAGTTTTTCTTTTTTCTAAATATGGTCTTTGTTTGGTTCAGGGCTTCATAAAGTGAAATAGGAAATATTCCCTTCTCTTTTACTTTCTAAGATTGTCTAGAATTGGTGTTAATTCTTTAAATGTTTGATGAACGTCTCTAGGGAAACTATCAAGGTATGGAGATTTCTTTTTTGGAAGTGATTATAGATTGAACTTCTATAATAAACAGGGTTTATTCAGGTTATCTATTTCATTTTGGGTATGTTTTGATAGTTTGTGACTTTCTAGGAATTGGTGCATTTCATCTAAGTTGTTGAATTTATATGGATAGAGTTTTCATAATATTTCCTTTCTATACTTTTAATGGCTACAGCATCTATATTGTTACCCCCCCCTTTCATTCCTAATATTGGTAACTTGTGTCTTTTTCTATTTTTATCAATTTTATTGATGTTTTTAAAAAATGCTTTTTTCCTTTGTTTTTTTCCTATTTTCAGTTTCATTGATTTCTGCTCTTATCTAAAAAAATGTTTTTTAACACTTATTTATTTTTGAGACAGAGTGCAAACAAGGGAGGGGCAGAGAGAGAGGGAAACACAGAATTTGAAACAGGCTCCGAGCTCTGAGCTGTTAGCACAGAACCTGATGCAGGGCTCAAACCCATAAACCGTGAGATCATGACCTGAGCCAAAGTTGGATGCTTAACTGACTGAGCCACCCAGGTGCCCCTCTGCTCTTATTTTTATTATTTCCTTCCATTTTGCTTTGGTATTTGCTTTTCTTTTCCTAGTTTCTTGAGCAGGGAGCTTAGATTACTGATATGACTTTTCATCTTTTCTGATGAGCATTTAGCACTTAATATTTCCCTCTCAGTACTGCTTTAGACATATCCCACCAATCCTGAATGTTGTGTTCTCTCTTAATTTTTAATGTTTATTTAATTATTTTGTAAAAAAGAGGGGGGAGGGACAGAGAAAGAGGGAGAGACAGAATCCCAGACAGGCTTCATGGTGTCAGCGAGGAATCCAAGGTGTGGCTCAATCTCATGATTGTGAGATCATGACCTGAGCCAAAATCAAGAATAGGATGCTTAACTGACTGAGCCAGGTGCTCTGATAAGTTGTGTTTTCAATTTCATTCAGTTTTATGTGTTTTTTATTTTCTTTGATGCTTCTTTGGCTCATGAGTTATATACAAGTGTGTAGTTCAGTTACCAAATGTTTGAAAAATTTCCTGTTATTGATTTCTACTTTAATTCTACTACTAAATCCATATAATTTCAAATTTGCTAAGGTTTGCTCTATGACCCAGGAAATGGTCTATCTTGGTGGTGAATATTCCACGGACACTTGAAAATCATGTCTATTCTGTTGTTGTTGGCTAGAGTGTTCTATAAATGTCAGATCCTGTGGGTCAACTCTTCCAGGTCTTTACTGAAGTCCTGTCTAGTCATTCCATCCACTGCATCCTCTGGGGAGTGTTCAAGTCCCCAGCTCTGGCTGTGGATTTGTCTACTTTTTCTTTCAGCTTTATGTATGTTGGGGGCCTGTTGTTTGGTGCACATATATTTAGAATTATGATGTATTTCCAGTGGATTGATTTTTTAATCTTGTAATATTCTTCTTTGTCATGAGCAATTTTTTCTTTGAAATTTATTCTATGTGACATTAACATATAGCCACTCCTGCTTTTTAAAAAAAATAATATTTGCAAGATGTGTCTTTTCTATTCAATAACTTTCATATAGTTGTATTGTGTTTTTTATAATTCACTTTGCCAATCTGTCTTCTAATTGGTATATTTAAATCATTTACATTTAAGTAATTGTTGCTATGTTAGGGCTTAAGTCTTTCACATTATTTGTTTTGTGTCTGTTTCTTTGTTTTTCATTCCTTTGCTTCTCTTTTCTTGCCTTCCTTTGGGTTATCTGAGCATTTTTTAGGATTCCATTTTGATTTACTTATATCAATATAATTTTTAAAGCTTAGTTCAAGTCAAGAGGATCAAAGGAGGTGATTGTTAAGCACATATCCAAATTAGAGATTTAGGGATCATCAATATTTCCAACATTTCAGTATTTCTAATATTTTTCTATTTGTTCCTCTGTTTCTTCTTCCTCTCTGTTCCTTTTTTCATGCTTGCCTCTGTGTTACTTGAACATTCTGGGGCAGGCTATGTTCTGATTTCCTTGTATTTTTTTTAGTATGTTTCTGTGTATGCTTCTATTTTAATGGTTGCTTCAGCTCTGACAATATACATACACAACTGATCACGGACTACTCTTACCAGCATTTTAGTGATGTAAGAAAGTATAGAAAACTTACTTCCATTCCCGTACTTTTACTTTCTCCACTTTTCAAATATAGTTGTTGTATTTCCTCTCTATGTATCGAGCATGACATCAGATTGTGTTATAATTTTTATTTCAACCATCAAACACAATTTAAAAAACTTATGAGGAGAAGGATAACATTATATTTACCCTTAATTTTTATTCATTTCATTGTTCTTTCTTTTTTCTTTTTGATATTCCAAGATTCTTTCTGTTATCATTTCCTTTCTGTTTGGAGAATGACCTTAGCCATTTTTAGAAATAGGTGCACTGGTGACAAATTCTTATAAGCATTTCTCTGCCTAAGAGTGACTTCATTCCTCCTCATTTCTAACGGATATATTATCTGCATATAGTTTGGCATTGACAATTCTTTTCTGTCAGCACTTGAAAAATGCCGTGTCACTCCCTTTGGTCTCCTTGGATTCAGATAAGAAATTTGCTGTAATTTGAAGTGTTTTTCTATAGACAATGAATTATTTCTAGCCCCTTTCAAGAGTTTTTCTTTGACTTTAATTTTCAGAAGTTTGATTATAATATGTCTTGGGTGGATTTATTTAGGCTTGCTCTTTTGGGGATTTATTAACTTCTTGAATGAATAGATTTATGCTTTTCACCAAATTTTGGAAATATTCAACCATTATGTCTTCAAATATATATGTATATTTGTTCCATACTTTCTCTTCTCTTCTTGGAATATTAACAACACAAATGTTAGATCTTTTGTTATTGCCCCATAGGTCTCTGAGGCTCTTGGTTCATTTTTTTCCCATCTACTTTCTCTTTGTTGGTCAGACTGAATAAATTCTATTGATCTGTCTTCAATATTCTTTTGTCTTATCCCCAGTCTATTATTGAGCCCATCGAATGAATTTTTAATTTGGATTATTTTATTTTTTAATTCTATAATTCCCTTCTGGTTCTTTTTGTATTTTCCACTTCTTTCCTCAGATTTTTTATTTTTACGTGTTTCAAAAGTATTCATAATTGCTTATTGAAGCATTTTTATGATGGTTGCTTCAAAAGCTTTCTCAGATCATTCCAACATTTGAGTCATCTCAATGTTAGCATTCGTTGATTGTCTTTTTCCCTTCTAGTTGTAATTTTCCTGGTACTTGGTATGATGAGTGATTTAAAAAATTTAAAAATCGTTTTATTTTATATTTTAGAGGAACATAGAGAACAAGCAGGGGAGAGGGGGAGAGGAGGAGAGAGAGAATCTCAAGCAAGCTCCATGCTCAGTCTTGAGCCTGATGCTGGGCTCAATTCCACTGTCTCTGAACTGAAATCAAGAGTCAGATGCTCAACCAACTGGCCAGCCAAGTGCCCCAATGAATGAGTTTTTATTGTATCCTGGACACTGTGACTATTATGTTCTGAGACTCTGGATCATTTTGAAATAGTCTATTTTAGCAAATAGTCATTCTGTTTAGGTTAGTATTCTGGTCTTGGCCTACTTTTGTGGGCTGTGATTCCAAAAACAATTTCATTTCTGAGTCCTTGCAATGTTATTCTGGTCCACTTTGTATGTGTGCTATTCAAAGTGTTCTCTGAAAAACCTGGGTCAATCAGCTGTCTGCCCAAAATATCCTATACAGGTTTAGAGAATCCCTTTCCCCAGTTCTGTCCTCTCAAAAATCCCCCCACCATTCCCTAGCTTGGAGAGTGAGGGGCATTTCCTTCCACTGCTAGATCCAAGCTTCCCACTTGTTCTCCACTGACACTGCCTACAGAGGAGGGGTCTCTGGGACTCAGCCTCAGGGGGAAGAGCAGACTCTCTCCTGGGTTAACACAGCCGGCAATGGGGGAGGAAAATGCCCCAGGATATCTGCTGTTGTGATGCCATAAGCTCTCAACTACCCCTGGTGGGAGGCTTCAGTCCAGAATCACCACTCAGTCTGCTGGGGCCACACCTGGAGCAGAGGAAAGCATTCCATCCAGGGTCAGTACTGGGCAGGGAGAAGTCTCTCTTTTCCTCCTTCAGGGACTGCCTGTTGACAGGGCAGCCAAGTGCTGTCTCTGGGTCAGCCAGGGCTCTCTGCTACCATTCAGTCGCCAACCTGCTTTCCATCTTTCAGAGTCCTTGTTTTGGACTGAATGTTTGTGTCTTCC